>NC_088230.1:1468287-1713287 GCF_036934945.1 Oncorhynchus masou masou | reverse complement strand
ATATTTTAAGGTTTTCCTCTCCAACAGGTGTTATGGCGGTGTATGATGGTGAGGTATGATGGTGGTGCATGATGGTGGTGTATGATGGTGGTGTATGATGGTGGTGTATGATGGCGGTGTATGATGGTGAAGTATGATGGTGGTGTATGATGGTGGTGTATGATGGTGGTGTATGATGGTGGTGTATGATGGTGGTGTATGATGGTGTATGATGGTGGTGTATGATGGTGGTGTATGATGGTGGTGTATGATGGTGGTGTATGATTGTGGTGTATGATGGTGGTGTATGATGGTGGTGTATGATGGTGGTGCATGATGGTGGTGCATGATGGTGGTGTATGATGGTGGTGTATGATGGTGGTGTATGATGGTGGTGTATGATGGTGTATGATGGTGGTGTATGATGGTGGTGTATGATGGTGGTGTATGATGGTGGTGTATGATGGTGGTGTATGATGGTGGTGTATGAAGTTGGTGTATGATGGTGGTGTATGATGGTGAGGTATGATGGTGGTGCATGATGGTGGTGTATGATGGTGAGGTATGGTGGTGTATGATGGTGGTGTATGATGGTGGTGTATGATGGTGAGGTATGACGGTGGTGCATGGTGGTGAGGTATGATGGTGGTGCATGGTGGTGTATGATGGTTTTGTATGATGGTGGTGTATGATGGTGAGGTATGATGGTGGTGCATGGTGGTGTATGATGGTGGTGTATGATGGTGGTGTATGATGGTGAGGTATGATGGTGGTGTATGATGGTGGTGTATGATGGTGGTGTATGATGGTGGTGTATGATGGTGGTGTATGATGGTGGTGTATTATGTTTTGGGACTTGGCTGCTCATCATATTGATGAGTGTGGGGGTGTTTTCCTCTCCAATATTTTAAGGTTTTCCTCTCCAACAGGTGTTATGGCGGTGTATGATGGTGAGGTATGATGGTGGTGTATGATGGTGGTGTATGATGGTGGTGTATGATGGTGGTGTATGATGGTGGTGTATGATGGTGGTGTATGATGGTGATGCATGATGGTGGTGTATGATGGTGAGGTATGATGGTGATGCATGATGGTGAGGTATGATGGTGGTGCATGATGGTGGTATATGATGGTGGTGTATGATGGTGAGGTATGATGGTGGTGCATGGCGGTGGTATATGATGGTGGTGTGTGATGGTGGTGCATGATGGTGGTGCATGATGGTGGTGTATGATGGTGGTGTATGATGGTGAGGTATGATGGTGGTGCATGGTGGTGTATGATGGTGGTGTATGATGGTGGTGTATGATGGTGGTGCATGGTGGGGTATGATGGTGGTGAATGATGGTGGTGTATGATGATGGTGCATGATGGTGGTGTATGATGGTGGTGTATGATGTTGTGGCATGATGATGGTGCATGGTGGTGTATGATGGTGGTGCATGATGGTGGTGTATGATGGTGGTGTATGATGGTGAGGTATGATGGTGGTGCATGGTGGTGTATGATGGTGGTGCATGATGGTGGTGCATGATGGTGGTGTATGATGGTGTATGATGGTGGTGTATGATGGTGGTGTATGATGGTGTATGATGGTGGTGTATGAAGTTGGTGTATGATGGTGAGGTATGATGGTGGTGCATGATGGTGGTGTATGATGGTGAGGTATGGTGGTGTATGATGGTGGTGTATGATGGTGGTGTATGATGGTGAGGTATGATGGTGGTGCATGGTGGTGTATGATGGTGGTGTATGATGGTGGTGTATTATGTTTTGGGACTTGGCTGCTCATCATATTGATGAGTGTGGGGGTGTTTTCCTCTCCAATATTTTAAGGTTTTCCTCTCCAACAGGTGTTATGGCGGTGTATGATGGTGAGGTATGATGGTGGTGTATGATGGTGGTGTATGATGGTGGTGTATGATGGTGGTGTATGATGGTGTATGATGGTGGTGTATGATGGTGGTGTATGAAGTTGGTGTATGATGGTGGTGTATGATGGTGAGGTATGATGGTGGTGTATGATGGTGGTGTATGATGGTGGTGTATTATGTTTTGGGACTTGGCTGCTCATCATATTGATGAGTGTGGGGGTGTTTTCCTCTCCAATATTTTAAGGTTTTCCTCTCCAACAGGTGTTATGGGGGTGTATGATGGTGAGGTATGATGGTGGTGTATGATGGTGGTGTATGATGGTGGTGTATGATGGTGATGCATGATGGTGAGGTATGATGGTGGTGCATGATGGTGGTATATGATGGTGGTGTATGATGGTGAGGTATGATGGTGGTGCATGGCGGTGGTATATGATGGTGGTGCATGATGGTGGTGCATGATGGTGGTGTATGATGGTGGTGTATGATGGTGAGGTATGATGGTGGTGCATGGTGGTGTATGATGGTGGTGTATGATGGTGGTGCATGGTGGGGTATGATGGTGGTGAATGATGGTGGTGTATGATGATGGTGCATGATGGTGGTGTATGATGGTGGTGTATGATGGTGTGGCATGATGGTGGTGCATGGTGGTGTATGATGGTGGTGCATGATGGTTGTACATGATGGTGGTGTATGATGGTGAGGTATGATGGTGGTGCATGGTGGTGTATGATGGTGGTGCATGATGGTGGTGCATGATGGTGGTGTATGATGGTGGTGTATGATGGTGTATGATGGTGGTGTATGATGGTGGTGTATGATGGTGGTGTATGATGGTGTATGATGGTGGTGTATGATGGTGGTGTATGAAGTTGGTGTATGATGGTGAGGTATGATGGTGGTGCATGATGGTGGTGTATGATGGTGAGGTATGGTGGTGTATGATGGTGGTGTATGATTGTGGTGTATGATGGTGAGGTATGATGGTGGTGCATGGTGGTGTATGATGGTGGTGTATGATGGTGGTATATTATGTTTGCTCATCATATTGATGAGTGTGGGGGTGTTTTCCTCTCCAATATTTTAAGGTTTTCCTCTCCAACAGGTGTTATGGCGGTGTATGATGGTGAGGTATGATGGTGGTGTATGATGGTGGTGTATGATGGTGATGCATGATGGTGAGGTATGATGGTGGTGCATGATGGTGGTATATGATGGTGGTGTATGATGGTGTTGTATGATGGTGGTGCATGGTGGTGGTATATGATGGTGGTGTATGATGGTGGTGCATGATGGTGGTGCATGATGGTGGTGCATGATGGTGAGGTATGATGGTGGTGCATGGTGGTGTATGATGGTGGTGTATGATGGTGGTGTATGATGGTGGTGCATGGTGGGGTATGTTGGTAGTGCATGATGGTGTGGCATGATGGTGGTGCATGGTGGTGTATGATGGTGGTGCATGATGGTGGTACATGATGGTGGTGTATGATGGTGGTGTATGATGGTAAGGTATGATGGTGAGGTATGATGATGGTGCATGGTGGTGTATGATGGTGGTGCATGATGGTGGTGCATGATGGTGGTGTATGATGGTGGTGTATGATGGTGGTGTATGATGGTGGTGAATGATGGTGGTGTATGACGGTGTATGATGGTGGTGTATGATGGTGGTGTATGATGGTTGTGTATGATGGTGTATGATGGTGGTGTATGATGGTGGTGTATGATGGTGGTGCATGATGGTGGTGTATGATGGTGGTGCATGATGGTGGTGTATGATAGTGTATGATGGTGGTGTATGATGGCGGTGTATGGTGGTGGTGTATGATGGTGTATGATGGTGGTGTTTGATGGTGTATGATGGTGGTGTATGATTGTGGTGTATGATGGTGAGTTATGATGGTGGTGTATGATGGTGGTGTATGATGGTGAGGTATGATGGTGGTGTATGATGGTGAGGTATGATGGTGGTGCATGGTGGTGTATGATGGTGGTGTATGATGGTGGTGTATGATTGTGGTGGTTGATTGTGGTGTATGATGATGTTGAGGTATGATGGTGGTGTATGATGGTGAGGTATGATGGTTCAAATTGGTCAATTGATTGATTGATAAAGAAATTGACTTATTGTTTCTCTCTTCCCCCTCAGTGAGCAGAGTATCTGCCAGGCACGAGCCTCTGTCATGGTCTATGATGACGGCAGTAAAAGTGGGTTCCCATCAAGCCAGGCCAGCAGGGCTTCAGCCGCATCAACATCTACCACAACACTGCCAACAACACCTTCCGTGTGGTGGGAGTAAAGTTACAGGACCAGCAGGTAGAGGTACACACACACACACACACACACACACACACACACACACACACATTGATCTAAAATGGCCTTGAAGGTAACCATGAACTCTCTCCTCCTTTCCACCTCTCCACATCTCCATCTCACCACCTCTCCATCTCACCACCTCTCCATCTCTCCATCTCACCACCTCACCACCTCTCCATCTCTCAATCTCACCACCTCTCCATCTCACCACCTCACCATCTCTCCATCTTTCCATCTCACCACCTCTCCATCTCACCACCTCTCCATCTCTCCATCTCACCACCTCACCATCTCTCCATCTCACCACCTCTCCATCTCACCACCTCACCTCCTCTCCATCTCTCCATCTCACCACCTCTCCATCTCTCCATCTCACAACCTCACCATCTCTCCATCTCTCATCTCACCACCTCACCTCCTCTCCATCTCACCATCTCACCATCTCTCCATCTCTCCATCTCACCACCTCTCCATCTCTCCATCTCCCCCTCACCTCCTCTCCATCTCACCACCTCACCACCTCTCCATCTCACCACCTCACCTCCTCTCCATCTCACCACCTCTCCATCTCTCCACCTCTCCATCTCACCACCTCTCCATCTCTCCATCTCACCACCTCTCCATCTCTCCATCTCACCACCTCTCCATCTCACCACCTCTCCATCTCACCACCTCTCCATCTCACCACCTCTCCACCTCTCCATCTCTCCATCTCACCATCTCACCACCTCTCCATCTCACCACCTCTCTACCTCTCCATCTCTCCATCTCTCCATCTCACCATCTCTCCATCTCACCACCTCTCCATCTCACCACCTCTCCATCTCACCACCTCTCCATCTCTCCATCTCACCACCTCACCACCTCTCCATCTCACCACCTCACCTCCTCTCCATCTCACCACCTCTCCATCTCTCCATCTCTCCACCTCTCCATCTCACCACCTCTCCATCTCTCCATCTCACCACCTCTCCATCTCTCCATCTCACCACCTCTCCATCTCACCACCTCTCCATCTCTCCATCTCACCACCTCTCCATCTCACCACCTCTCCACCTCTCCATCTCTCCATCTCACCACCTCTCCATCTCACCACCTCTCCATCTCACCACCTCTCTACCTCTCCATCTCTCCATCTCACCATCTCTCCATCTCACCACCTCTCCATCTCACCACCTCTCCATCTCTCCATCTCACCATCTCTCCATCTCTCCATCTCACCACCTCTCCATCTCACCACCTCTCTACCTCTACATCTCTCTACCTCTCCATCTCTCCATCTCACCACCTCTCCATCTCACCACCTCTCTACCTCTCCATCTCTCCATCTCACCATCTCTCCATCTCACCACCTCTCCATCTCACCACCTCTCCATCTCACCATCTCTCCATCTCTCCATCTCACCACCTCTCCATCTCACCACCTCTCTACCTCTACATCTCTCTACCTCTCCATCTCTCCATCTCACCATCTCTCCATCTCTCCATCTCTCCACCTCACCATCTCTCCATCTCACCACCTCTCTACCTCTCCACCTCTCCATCTCACCACCTCTCTACCTCTCCATCTCTCCATCTCACCATCTCTCAATCTCTCCATCTCACCACCTCACCATCTCTCCATCTCACCACCTCTCTACCTCTCCACCTCTCCATCTCACCACCTCACCACCTCGCTACCTCTCCATCTCTCCATCTCTCCTCTCTAGGTGGTAATCAACTACTCCATAGTGAAGGGTCTGAAGTATAACCAGGCCACGCCCACCTTCCACCAGTGGCGTGATGCCCGTCAGGTCTACGGACTCAACTTCGCCAGCAAGGAGGAAGCTACCACCTTCTCCAATGCCATGCTGTTTGCTCTCAATGTCCTCAGCACTCAGGACGGAGGTGAGAGAGAGTGTGTAAGGGAGATGGGGTGTGTGTGTATGTCCTGGGGTGTGTGTGTGTGTGTGTGTGTGTGTGTGTGTGTGTGTGTGTGTGTGTGTGTGTGTGTGTGTGTGTGTGTGTGTGTGTGTGTGTGTGTGTGTGTGTGTGTGTGTGTGTGTGTGTGTGTGTGTGTGTGTGTGTGTGTGTGTGTGTGTATATGCATACTTGCGTGTGTGTGTGTAGCCATTGTGAGTCAAGCCCAGTGTGTGTCTGTGAGGCTCAGGGTGTTAATAGGTCTTTAACCCCAATAGGGGTGACAGTGGGCAACAACAGGCAGATTGGGGGGGTCGTGAATAGACAACATGAATTGGGAAAGCCCTACAGATGTAAGATCTTAATTTGATCACTCTGTTGTTGCTGAGAATTTTCCTGCACGGCATTGTATTCAAGATTTTTAAAAGGCTTCTAAAGTTTGTAATTCCCACTTTAATAAAGTGTCAGGTTTGATTTGCCCTACTGAAAAATGTGTCAACTCCTACAAAAAAGTTCCATTAATTATAATCCACATAATAATTCACATGTCCTCTTGCTGCAGGATTATTTTCCTGCCGTAGCAAACTGGCTCAAATTATGATTCTACATCTGTACCCTATATACTGTCAATCTCATTAATTATGGCAAGAGGGGAAAGGGAGCCTGTCATGCAAGGTGAGGTCAATTCCATTTCAATTCAGTCAATCTGAGGTATGAACGGGTGGCACTTACTTTCAATGACCCAATTTTCCGATTGGAATTTCAATCCACTTCGACTGAATGGACTGATTCGAAAATGGACTTAACTCTAAAATGATGAAGGGGCTGAGAGGCAGAAAAAGGTTCTAGACAGGTTAGTTTTTCTAATGCAGTTTGAATAATGCAGGTGAGTCAGAGTGCTGGGTCTGTCAGTCCATATTTACTGTCCTGTCATTCTCTTAGAATTCCTCCACAAAACCAACCTCATAGTTCTTTCCAGGGGCACAACTTTCACTGGGGATGAGGGGGGGACATGTCCCCCCTACATTCTGAAATTGCATTTTTGCACCCCAGGTTCTCTCTAGGGTCACCCACAGCAAGGTCACTCAGTTCACTCTCTCTAAGGCCTTTTACGGGAATTAGCTTTGCATTTCTTGTGCCCCAGGTTCTCTCTAGGGTCACCCACAGCAAGGTCACTCAGTTCACTCTCTCTAAGGCCTTTTACGGGAATTAGCTTTGCATTTCTTGCGCCCCAGGTTCTCTCTAGGGTCACCCACAGCAAGGTCACTCAGTTCACTCTCTCTAAGGCCTTTTACGGGAATTAGCTTTGCATTTCTTGCGCCCCAGGTTCTCTCTAGGGTCACCCACAGCAAGGTCACTCAGTTCACTCTCTCTAAGGCCTTTTACGGGAATTAGCTTTGCATTTCTTGCACCCCAAGTTCTCTCTAGGGTCACCCACAGCAAGGTCACTCAGTTCACTCTCTCTAAGGCCTTTTACGGGAATTAGCTTTGCATTTCTTGCACCCCAGGTTCTCTCTAGGGTCACCCACAGCAAGGTCACTCAGTTCACTCTCTCTAAGGCCTTTTACGGGAATTAGCTTTGCATTTCTTGCACCCCAGGTTCTCTCTAGGGTCACCCACAGCAAGGTCACTCAGTTCACTCTCTCTAAGGCCTTTTACGGGAATTAGCTTTGCATTTCTTGCGCTCCGCAACTTCACACGTGGACGTTGAAACCATGTGGCATAGAGCCAAATGAGCACATACACTACAAGACATAGACGGAGCCATTGGCAGTGCAAAGGCGTCAACATGCAATGTGCAACTGGACTCCAGTACAGGATATATAACATGACAACACAGCCAATCTAACTCATTTTATATCCACATGCTTTGCTCCTGTTGTAATGTATCAAGAGGCGTCAGGCTACGATTATCACCTCACACTGAACCCCAAAACTCACCCCGGTGGTGACAGAGTTCATTTGCTTTAAAGATGATGACATTCATTTCCCCTTTGGACTCAGATTAACCCATTTACGCACACACCCTCATAAACACACACACATTCAGTGTACTGTACGCATTAACAAACAAACACACACACACACACTGCGGGCACAGTCATACACACTGCAGTGTCATAATCTCCTGGGACAGAGAGAGGGGGAGAGAGTGATAGAGAGAGAATGATAGAGGGGGAGAGAGTGATAGAGAGAGAGAGAGAGAATGATAGAGAGAGAATGATAGAGAGATAATGATAGAGGGGGAGAGAGAGTGATAGAGAGAGAGAGAATGACAGAGAGAGAGATAGAGAGAGAGAGCGAGAGAGAGATTGAGAGACAGCTATACAGAGAGAGTGATAGAGAGAGTGATAGAGAGATAATGACAGACAGAGGGGGAGAGAGAGTGATAGATAGAGAGAGAGAGACAGAGGGAGGGAGGGAGGGAGAGAGAGAGAGAGAGAGAGACAGGGGGAGGGAGGGAGAGAGAGAGAGAAAGCGATACAGATACAGATACAATGACAGACAGAGGGGGAGAGGGAGCGGTAGAGATAGAGAGAAAGATAGCGAGAGAGAGAGAGATGGAGATGGAGAGACACAGCTATACATAGAGAGAGAGAGAGAGAGATGGAGATGGAGATGGAGAGACACAGCTATACATAGAGAGAGAGAGAGAGAGAGATGGAGAGACACAGCTATACATAGAGAGAGAGAGAGAGAGAGAGAGAGAGAGAGAGAGATGGAGAGACACAGCTATACATAGAGAGAGAGAGAGAGAGAGAGAGAGAGAGAGAGAGAGAGAGAGAGCGGTAGAGAGAGAGAAAAATAGCGAGAGAGATGGAGAGATGGAGAGACACAGCTATACATAGAGAGAGAGAGAGAGAGAGAGAGAGAGAGAGAGAGATGGAGAGACACAGCTATAGAGAGAGAGAGAGAGAGAGAGAGAGGGAGAGAGGGAGCGGTAGAGAGAAAGAGAAAGATAGCGAGAGAGAGAGATGGAGAGACACAGCTATACATAGAGAGTGAGAGAGAGAGAGGGAGCGGTAGAGAGAGAGAAAAATAGCGAGAGAGATGGAGAGATGGAGAGACACAGCTATACATAGAGAGAGAGAGAGATGGAGAGACACAGCTATACATAGAGAGAGAGAGAGAGAGAGAGAGAGAGAGAGAGAGAGAGAGAGAGAGAGAGAGAGAGAGAGAGAGAGAGAGAGAGAGATGGAGAGACACAGCTATAGAGAGAGAGAGAGAGAGAGAGAGAGAGAGAGAGGGAGCGGTAGAGAGAGAGAGAAAGATAGCGAGAGAGAGAGATGGAGAGACACAGCTATACATAGAGAGTGAGAGAGAGAGAGATATAAACAGAATGATAGAGAGAATGAGGCAGTGGAGTCCTCTCCTCCCCAGTTCGCACAGTAACTGTGTGTTTTCTCCATCCTCACTCTGCTCTCCTCCTCTCTGTTAATTAAAATTAGTCATTGAGGAGTTGTCCCCAGGGCCCCGTCTTTAAGTGCTCCGCTTTTCTTTTGCTGAATACACACACACACACACACACACACACACACACACACACACACACACACACACACACACACACACACACACACACACACACAAACTGGGAACAAAGAGGGTCCAGTGACAGAAGATACACCACCACCACACTGCTCTGTCTCCGAGTGTCACAGACCCCACACACACACACACACACACACACAGACAACGGTAAGCCTATGTGTGGCTCTCTCTCTCTCTCTCTGTGTGTGTGTGCTCAGCAGACGCCATAATGTCAAGGGCTCTTCTGCCGTCCTTGGAGAGATTTATACAAACCAACACACACACAAACACACACACACACACTGAACACTCATGCCTACACCTCAGGAAGAGGCTTACTGAAACAAACACACTCGTTACCTCGCTCACAAGATGATGAAAGTGAAACATGCTGACATCATGTTCATTTAAGCCTGTAGAATGTTGCAGTAGACCGCTGACTGAACTGCCAAACAGCAGGTCCTACACTCAATCCACCAATTCCCTCTGAGCCCCTATGATGAGCTCTGAATGGATTCGATAGGTATACTGGAAGTAATATGGTAGCAGCCATATTGGATACACCTATTCAATCCTCTCTGGTCTAAACAAGTGCCTATGGAGTAGGCCATGGTGTCGGGATTAGGCGTCGGTGTAGTGGCTATGGTGTACGGGTTGATCTGGGATTAGGTGTCGGTGTAGTGGCTATGGTGTACGGGTTGATCTGGGATTAGGTGTCGGTGTAGTGGCTATGGTGTACGGATTGATCTGGGTTTAGAGGTGTCGGTGTAGTGGCTATGGTGTACGAGTTAATCTGGGATTAGGTGTCGGTGTATTGGCTATGGTGTACGGGTTGATCTGGGATTAGGTGTCGGTGTAGTGGCTATGGTGTACAGGTTGATCTGGGATTAGGTGTCGGTGTAGTGGCTATGGTGTACGGGTTGATCTGGGATTAGGTGTCGGTGTAGTGGCTATGGTGTACGGATTGATCTGGGATTAGGTGTCGGTGTAGTGGCTATGGTGTACGGGTTGATCTGGGATTAGGTGTCGGTGTAGTGGCTATGGTGTATGGGTTGATCTGGGATTAGGCGTCGGTGTAGTGGCTATGGTGTACGAGTTGATCTGGGATTAGGTGTCGGTGTAGTGGCTATGGTGTACGGGTTGATCTGGGATTAGGCGTCGGTGTAGTGGCAATGGTGTATGGGTTGATCTGGGATTAGGCGTCGGTGTAGTGGCTATGGTGTACGGGTTGATCTGGGATTAGGTGTCGGTGTAGTGGCTATGGTGTACGAGTTGATCTGGGATTAGGTGTCGGTGTAGTGGCTATGGTGTATGGGTTGATCTGGGATTAGGTGTCGGTGTAGTGGCAATGGTGTACGGGTTAATCTGGGATTAGGTGTCGGTGTAGTGGCAATGGTGTACGGGTTGATCTGGGATTAGGCCTGAGCCTCACAGCACCTCAGGCCCCATACCACTCCTCACTATTCCTCACGTCTGCCCCCTGGTGTTCTGGAGGCCTGCTGCAGACACCCTCACTGATCTCCATGACCTGCGTGTGTCTATTGTATGTGTCTATGGAGCCACCTGGCCAGTCCGTCAGTCTCCAGGCTTCTGGAAGATGGAGGGCCTCGTTAAAGGTGAACTACCCTGCACACGCTCTCCTGCTGCTGCATAGAGGTGTAGATTACTAGAGATGATACTGGAGACGAGAGGGGTAGGAGGGGGATGGTGTGGGTGAGGCAGGAGAGATACCTGGACAGGTGAGCGAGACAGAGGAGGAGGAGAGAGATGGAGGAAGAGGAGGGCTCAGGGCGAGCTATGGTGAGCAGAGAGTGGGTCTGTCAGTGCTTCTGTGTCTGCCACAGCCGATTCGTCCTCTTCAATATGTCCTGTAGGTACTGCTGCTGGCTGTCTCTCACACTCTTACTGGATTGTGTGTACGTATGTCTGTGTTCTAATCGTGACATAGAATGTGTGTAAATGGGTTAAGATTGTGGCATGGTGTGTCTGAGAGAGAGAAAGAGAGCGAGAGGTGTTTTCAGGTGACTGAGCGTTGTGGATATTAGTCATTTGTGGACATTCATTTCATTTTGATTGGGTTTGAGGTTGTGTGTTTGTTGGGCAAGATCTATTTGGTGCTGTGACTACTAGTAATGTTGTGTGTGTGTGTGTGCGCGTGTGTGTGTGTGTGTGTGTGTGTGTGTGTGTGTGTGTGTGTGTGTTACTGTTTGTGTGTGTGTGTGTGTGTGTGTGTGTGTGTGTGTGTGTGTGTTAAGTTGTGTGTGTGTGTGTGTGTGTGTGTGTGTGTGTGTGTGTGTGTGTGTGTGTGGACATGTGTGTGTGTGTGTGTGTGTGTGTGTGTGTGTGCGTGTGTGTGTGAGTGTGTGTGTGTGTGCTGTTATGTGAGTGTGTGTGTGTGTGTGTGTGAGAGTGTGAGTGTGTGTGTGTGTGTGTGTGTGTGTGTGTGTGTGTGTGTGTGTGTGTGTGTGTGTGTGTGTGTGTGTGTGTGTGTGTGTGTGTGTGTGCTGAATGATATTAGATAGCTGTTGGGTTGTTGTGGATACGGGGATTATGTGTGTTGTGTTTGGCTGTTGTGAATGTTGTTGGTATGTTATGGTTGGTTCCCTGTAGGGAATTTTTCATTGTGTGTGTAAACTGTTGAGTACTTGCTTTTTGTTGTCAAAGTGTGTGTGTGCGTGTGCGTGTGTGTGCGCGTGTGTGTGCACGCGTGTGCGTGGCAGGTGTGTGATAACTAATTAATAACTAATTAATAAGAGATGAGGTAGCAGTATGGAGCGGTATGGAGAGTGACTGTCCAGAGATCGTGAGTCCGGTTGCTTTGTTGTTGTGTGTTATTTTGGAACACTGGCTGTAACTGGACCAACCACAGCCATCAACCTCCTCTCTAACCAATCACGGGTTGCTATGGAGACACTTCCGGCAGTAGCAAACGACACACGAGATCGTAGGTCATAAGCCTTGAGGAATATCTTTGATTCAGGGCCCCCACATTCCCAGTCAAACTGGTACCACTGCGAGGCCCCCTCTCTTTTTGCAAAGTCACACGGGCAAAGCTTGGGCTATGTAACTGGTCTCGCGAGACCTCCAGGCTGCCTCCCACAATGTTTCAATGTTCCAGCTCAACGCGTCTGTCTGAAACAAAACGTCCGTTTGGCATAGAGGAACTACCTCACTGCCATATCGGTTTGAATGACATGCTAAATAGCAGCTAGCAAGTTGGAGATCACCCAGGTTCTTTTTAATGGGTGCATTCTGCAAATGGATACCCAGCAAACCAAAAGTGGTTATGTGAATGTTCCCAGAACATTTGTTAGGTCGCGTTGAATGTCCTCATAAGACTGTCCAGTCATGCTGAGGATTATAGAACGTTTGTATAAAACATTTGCCTGATGTTGCAAGAATGTTCCTAGAGCACATTTCATTTGTTCTGTGAAGCTTCCCCAGGATGTTTCATTCGGTTGTGGAAACAGTCTGGTGGGAACATTGTGGGGACATCACAAAATATATTTTTCCAAAACACACAACATAAGTTGTGCAGATGATTCCACAATGTTTCTTTTAGGATGCAAAAAACCTTCACCTGATGTTACAAGAACGTTCCCAGAACACATTTTGTCTGTTCTTTAAAGGTTCCCAGAATGTCTAATTTGGTTGTGGTAACAGTATAATCATTAGCATAACTGGACAGTTTTTGTGTTATGAGAACATTTGCCGCAACCTCAAGAATGTTATGGGAACTTTCGCAGAGCCAATTTTGGTTTGGCGGGGAAATATTACTGTTACATTGTGTTACTACATTACCTGGAAACCTAATGACAACGTTCGGGGAACGTTCTGTGGAGGTTGTTACAGATGTTGTGTACTGAATGTTAGGAGAACATTCCAAGGATATGTTGTATATATTTTATTATAAAAGCCTAACTAGAATTTCATGGGAATCTTAGCTAATGTTCTGGGAATGTTCCAAGTCTGCTGAGTAGTTTGTATCAACTACCTTCACTAAACGCAAGATTTTTTTATTCTTTTTATTATCGAAGTTAAGAAGAAAGTCACTGCTGTTGCTTAGGGTCATATTTACGTGACTACTATGTAACAGGAGTATGTGTTTGTGATGTAAGAGAGAGTGAGTGACAGCTGTGATGCAGGTGGGAGTGGTCTACGCCTCTCACCTTTCAGGTAGATAAGAGACACACACTGGGATTCTCTGTCTCTCTCGCTCTCTCTTGCTCTCTCTCTCTCTCTCTCTCTCTCTCTCTCTCTCTTTCTCTCTCTCTCTCGTCGAACACCAACATCAACAATAAAGCCAACCATACAAACAATTGGTAATAAATATCTCTTGTCTTTTCTCCCCTTCTCTCTCTCCCTTCCTTCCCCCCTCTCCTTCCAGGCCCAGCGGTCCCGCGCCAAGTCCAGAATGGGCCCACTACAGACGAGATGGAGGTGCAGAGAGCAAGGTAAGGCATCGAGGTACCCCGCAACAAGACACAGCATTGACAAAGCAGCCACACGACAGTCACACAACATTGAAACAACGTTCACACAACACCCACGCAACATTGGCACAATGTTTTCCACAGAGAGGATCACTGCATTGAATAGCTTCGTTATTTGGATGTCAGCAGGGCTAAGACAGGAAACACGTCAGACACCACATTCACTGAACTTCCCAGAACTATTCCCCACCACAGGATCAGATCAGTAAACACACAGTCTGCGAGTCTGTCAGCAAAGACAATAAAGAACGGTCTGTCACACAGGACTCAGTCTGCTAACAGGCAGCAGCCCTGCCCACATGACCCCCAGCCAGACATCTGTCCTCGTCAACCTTTTTATTCCTCTCCTCCTCTGTTCTCTCTCTCCCTCTGTCTCCTCACAGGATTAACATACAGGGGGGAGAGAGTGGGAGTCTCAGAGAGTCTGACAGCGAGAGAGGGAGAGGGAGAGGGGGAGGGGGAGGGGGAGGGAGGGAGAGGGGGAGGGAGAGGGAGAGGGGGAGGGAGGGAGGGGAGGGAGGGAGGGGAGGGGAGGGGAGGGAGGGAGGGAGGGAGGGAGGGGGGAGGGAGGGAGGGAGGGAGGGAGGGAGGGAGGGAGGGAGGGAGGGAGGGAGGGAGGGAGGGAGGGAGAGGGAGGTAGAGGGAGAGAGGGAGAGAGACAGAGAGAGACAGAGAGAATGATGGAGCTTTAATGATGGCTAAACACAGGAAGTACTTATTTGTGCTAAATCACAGTCGGCAGATTGTGGAGAATAGACGTTAATATCAGATTATGCTCCAGGACTATTAGATTACACCCCATAGCACCTATTCAGAGAGGTACAGTAACTCAAGCTGTTTGGGCTATCTATCTCTGTCTCTACGCCCCCTAGGGAATTACACAAGCCCTTTGTTGCCTGAGCTATTACTGCTCCGCTTATCATTTCATCTCAATTCCAAATGCCAAAGCAGAAACAGAACAAACAGGATTGTATTATAGATATGTGACGACCTCTCAGTGAGGCGCCCACTAGTGGTAAGAGCCAGGATTGCACTGCAGCTCTGTGCTGTGTGGAGAGGAAAATATCAGGTGTGTGTGTGTGTGTGTGTGTGTGTGTGTGTGTGTGTGTGTGTGTGTGTGTGTGTGTGTGTGTGTGTGTGTGTGTGTGTGTGTGTGTGTGTGTGTGTGTGTGTGTGTGTGTGTGTGTGTGTGTGTGTGTGTGTGTGTGTGTGTGTGGAGACCCCTCCAGTGGTAACAGTCAGTGTGTATCTCCTAGACCTGTGGCTGCTGGGTCAGCACATCTCGTCTCCAACATTTTACACGCAGCTGGAAAATTCCACTTCCTCTCTGTGTGCTCTTTCTTTTTCTGTCTGCTGTCAATTCAATCTCAATTCAGTTCAAAGGGCTTTATTGGCATGTTAAACATGTGTTTACATTGCCAAAGCAAGTGAAATAGATAATAAACAAACGTGAAATAAAGAATCAGAAATGAGCAGTAAACCTTACACTCACAAAAGTTTCAAAATAATTTCATAATTTAAAATGTTATATTATGGCTATGTACAGAGTTGTAACAATGTGCAAATAGTTTAAGTACAAAAGGGAAAATAAATACAACTAAATATGGGTTGTATTTACAATGGTGTTTGTGCTTCACTGGTTGTCCTTTTCGTGTGGCAAGACAAAAGAAGTGCCTTTGAACGGGGGTACGGTAGTAGGTGCCAGGCGCACCGGTTTGAGTGTGTCAGGAACTGCAACGCTTCTGGTTTTTCACGCATGTATCAAGAATGGTCCACCACCCGAGGGACATCCAGCCAACTTGACACAACTGTGGGAAATGTAGGAATCTTCATGGGCCAGCATCCCTGTGGAACGCTTTCAATGCCTTGTAGTCCATGCCCCGATGAATTGAGGCTGTTCTGAGGGCAAAGGGGGGTGCAACTCAATATTGGGAAGGTGTTCCTAATGTTTTGTACACTCAGTGTATACCACCACATGCCGTCATTATACCAGACCTTGGACAGCTGGAGAACTGTAGAGCTGTAGGACTGTAGGCTAACTGACTGTGGTGCAATGAAGCAATAAGGCCCGGGGGGTGTGGTATATGGCCAATATACCACGGCTAAGGGCTGTTCTTATGGATACCAAACCCCCAAGGTACCTTATTGCTATTATAAACTGGTTACCCGTGGTATACGGTCTGCTATACCACGGCTTTCAGCCAGCCTGCATTCAGGGCTCGAACCACCCAGTTTATAATGGCCAATATACTACGGCTAAGGGCTGTTCTTATGGATACCAAACCCCCAAGGTACCTTATTGCTATTATAAACTGGTTACCCCTGGTATACGGTCTGCTACCACGGCTTTCAGCCAGCCTGCATTCAGGGCTCGAACCACCCAGTTTATAATGGCCAATATACCACGGCTAATGGCTGTTCTTATGGATACCAAACCCCCAAGGTACCTTATTGTTATTATAAACTGGTTACCCGTGGTATACGGTCTGCTACCACGGCTTTCAGCCAGCCTGCATTCAGGGCTCGAACCACCCAGTTTATAATGGCCAATATACCACGGCTAAGGGCTGTTCTTATGGATACCAAACCCCCAAGGTACCTTATTGCTATTGTAAACTGGTTACCCGTGGTATACGGTCTGCTACCACGGCTTTCAGCCAGCCTGCATTCAGGGCTCGAACCACCCAGTTTATAATGGTCAATATACCACGGCTAAGGGCTGTTCTTATGGATACAAAACCCCCAAGGTACCTTATTGCTATTATAAACTGGTTACCCGTGGTATACGGTCTGCTACCACGGCTTTCAGCCAGCCTGCATTCAGGGCTCGAACCACCCAGTTTATAATGGCCAATATACCACGGCTAAGGGCTGTTCTTATGGATACCAAACCCCAAGGTACCTTATTGCTATTATAAACTGGTTACCCGTGGTATACGGTCTGCTACCACGGCTTTCAGCCAGCCTGCATTCAGGGCTCGAACCACCTAGTTTATAATGGCCAATATACCACGGCTAAGGGCTGTTCTTATGGATACCAAACCCCCAAGGTACCTTATTGCTATTATAAACTGGCTACCCGTGGTATACGGTCTGCTACCATGGCTTTCAGCCAGCCTGCATTCAGGGTTCGAACCACCCAGTTTATAATGGCCAATATACCACGGCTAAGGGCTGTTCTTATGGATACCAAACCCCCAAGGTACCTTATTGCTATTATAAACTGGTTACCCGTGGTGTACGGTCTGCTATACCACGGCTTTCAGCCAGCCTGCATTCAGGGCTCGAACCACCCAGTTTATAATGGCCAATATACCACGGCTAAGTGCTGTTCTTATGGATACCAAACCCCCAAGGTACCTTATTGCTATTATAAACTGGTTACCCGTGGTATACGGTCTGCTATACCACGGCTTTCAGCCAGCCTGCATTCAGGGCTCGAACCACCCAGTTTATAATGGCCAATATACCACGGCTAAGGGCTGTTCTTATGGATACCAAACCCCCAAGGTACCTTATTGCTATTATAAACTGGTTACCCGTGGTATACGGTCTGCTATACCACGGCTTTCAGCCAGCCTGCATTCAGGGCTCGAACCACCCAGTTTATAATGGCCAATATACCACGGCTAAGGGCTGTTCTTATGGATACCAAACCCCCAAGGTACCTTATTGCTATTATAAACTGGTTACCCGTGGTATACGGTCTGCTACCATGGCTTTCAGCCAGCCTGCATTCAGGGCTCGAACCACCCAGTTTATAATGGCCAATATACAATGGCTAAGGGCTGTTCTTATGTATACCAAACCCCCAAGGTACCTTATTGCTATTATAAACTGGTTACCCGTGGTATACGGTCTGCTACCACGGCTTTCAGCCAGCCTGTATTCAGGGCTCGAACCACCCAGTTTATAATGGCCAATATACCACGGCTAAGGGCTGTTCTTATGGATACCAAACCCCAAGGTACCTTATTGCTATTATAAACTGGTTACCCGTGGTATACGGTCTGCTACCACGGCTTTCAGCCAGCCTGCATTCAGGGCTCGAACCACCCAGTTTATAATGGCCAATTGAAGGACTAAGGGCTTTTCTTATGGATACCAAACCCCTCTAGGTACCTTATTGCTATTATAAACTGGTTACCCGTGGTATACGGTCTGCTACCACGGCTTTCAGCCAGCCTGCATTCAGGGCTGATGGAGCAACCACCTAGTTTATAATGGCCAATATGGAGAGGGAAGGGCTGTTCTTATGGATACCAAACCCTCAAGGTACCTTATTGCTATTATAAACTGGTTACCCGTGGTATACGGTCTGCTACACGGCTTTCAGCCAGCCTGCATTCAGGGCTCAACCACCCAGTTTATAATGGCCAATATAAACAAGGGCTGTTCTTATGGATACCAAACCCCCAAGGTACCTTATTGCTATTATAAACTGGTTACCCGTGGTATACGGTCTGCTACCACGGCTTTCAGCCAGCCTGCATTCAGGGCTCGAACCACCCAGTTTATAATGGTCAATATACCACGGCTAAGGGCTGTTCTTATGGATACCAAACCCCCAAGGTACCTTATTGCTATTATAAACTGGTTACCCGTGGTATACGGTCTGCTATACCACGGCTTTCAGCCAGCCTGCATTCAGGGCTCGAACCACCCAGTTTATAATGGCCAATATACACGGCTTACATAACTGTTCTTATGGATACCAAACCCCAAGGTACCTTATTGCTATTATAAACTGGTTACCCGTGGTATACGGTCTGCTACCACGGCTTTCAGCCAGCCTCGATTCAGGGCTCGACCCACCCAGTTTATAATGGCCAATATATCACGGCTAAGGGCTTTTCTTATGGATACCAAACCCCCAAGGTACCTTATTGCTATTATAAACTGGTTACCCGTGGTATCTGCACTGTCTGCTACCACGGCTTTCAGCCAGCCTGCATTCAGGGCTCAACCACCCAGTTTATAATGGTCAATATACTACGGCTAAGGGCTGTTCTTATGGATACCAAACCCCAAGGTACCTTATTGCTATTATAAACTGGTTACCCGTGGTATACGGTCTGCTACCACGGCTTTCAGCCAGCCTGCATTCAGGGCTCGAACCACCCAGTTTATAATGGCCAATATACACGGCTAAGGGCTGTTCTTATGTATACCAAACCCCCAAGGTACCTTATTGCTATTATAAACTGGTTACCCGTGGTATACGGTCTGATACCACGGCTTTCAGCCAGCCTGCATTCAGGGCTCGAACCACCTAGTTTATAATGGCCAATATACCACGGCTAAGGGCTGTTCTTATGGATACCAAACCCCCAAGGTACCTTATTGCTATTATAAACTGGTTACCCGTGGTATACGGTCTGCTATACCGCGGCTTTCAGCCAGCCTGCATTCAGGGCTCGACCCACCCAGTTTATAATGGCCAATATACCACGGCTAAGGGCTGTTCTTATGAATACCAAACCCCCAAGGTACCTTATTGCTATTATAAACTGGTTACCCGTGGTATACGGTCTGCTACCACGGCTTTCAGCCAGCCTGCATTCAGGGCTCGAACCACCCAGTTTATAATGGCCAATATACCACGGCTAAGGGCTGTTCTTATGGATACCAAACCCTCAAGGTACCTTATTGCTATTATAAACTGGTTACCCGTGGTATACGGTCTGCTACCACGGCTTTCAGCCAGCCTGCATTCAGGGCTCGAACCACCCAGTTTATAATGGCCAATATACCACGGCTAAGGGCTGTTCTTATGGATACCAAACCCCCAAGGTACCTTATTGCTATTATAAACTGGTTACCCGTGGTATACGGTCTGCTACCATGGCTTTCAGCCAGCCTGCATTCAGGGCTCGAACCACCCAGTTTATAATGGCCAATATACCACGGCTAAGGGCTGTTCTTATGGATACCAAACCCCCAAGGTACCTTATTGCTATTATAAACTGGTTACCCGTGGTATACGGTCTGCTACCACGGCTTTCAGCCAGCCTGCATTCAGGGCTCGAACCACCCAGTTTATAATGGCCAATATACCACTCTAAGGGCTGTTCTTATGGATACCAAACCCCCAAGGTACCTTATTGCTATTATAAACTGGTTACCCGTGGTATACGGTCTGCTATTCCATGGCTTTCAGCCAGCCTGCATTCAGGGCTCGAACCACCCAGTTTATAATGGCCAATATACCAAAAAGGGCTGTTCTTATGGATACCAAACCCCCAAGGTACCTTATTGCTATTATAAACTGGTTACCCGTGGTATACGGTCTGCTATACCACGGCTTTCAGCCAGCCTGCATTCAGGGCTCGAACCACCCAGTTTATAATGGCCAATATACCACGGCTAAGGGCTGTTCTTATGGATACCAAACCCCCAAGGTACCTTATTGCTATTATAAACTGGTTACCCGTGGTATACGGTCTGCTACCATGGCTTTCAGCCAGCCTGCATTCAGGGCTCGAACCACCTAGTTTATAAATACAATTGAAGGACTGCTGCTGTATGACTCACTGTCTGTTTGTCAAATGTCCCTGCTCTATGGGGCAATAGGGCTCAGTTGGCCTATTTCACTGACTGTGCTATGACAGGCATATATTGGAGGTGGGCTGGCTGACTGGCTGTGTGTCTGCTGTCTCCCCAGGCAGATGATGGAGCAACAGCAGATGCAGGCCCACATGGAGAGGGAACGACGATCCTCAAACCCAGGTGAGGAAAACGCTAAACTCAACCTACTGAACAGTGAAATGGAAATGTTTTAAAAGTAAAGGTCGTCTTTACAGTCTCAAGGGCCTGATGTGAGAGCATACTCCCTTTCAAAGTCAGACACTATGTGACACTATAAACAATGTCTTATTTTCTCTCTTCTCTGCCCTCTCTCAATTTCACCAGGCTCTCCTTTCCCGGGCCATCCCGGTGTGCTTTCTGTAGCCCCCCCAGCCCCCATGCCGCCCCCCATGTCCATGGGCTCCTCTTTAGGTGGAGGCCCCCCCTCCCTGGGTGCCCCTATGCCTCCTCCCCCTCCCGGGCCCCCTCCCCCCTCGGCAGGGGATCCCCCACCCCCCCTGCCTCCTCCGCTGCCCATGGCTGGAGGGGGACAGGGTGAGGAGGCTCCCGCCCCAACGGGACTTGCCGCCATGATCGCTGGAGCCAAACTGCGCCGCGTCAATAGAGTAAGATGCCAATCACACTTATCACCATGTTACATAACATAGTGCATGGACTTACCCTCTCAGACAATCTATCAATACCGTCATAGACATGGGGATGTAGGAGCATCCTATGAGGGTTTATAAAGATGTAATGAGCTTTATAGTAGTAACAAAAAGTCCCAGGCAAACACACTGCGTGTGCATCTCAAAAGTCTAAAAACCTCCTCTCCTCCTCCTCTTCTTCATTCCTTCATCTGCACTGATCTCATAACAGAGGATGGGTGAAAGCACAATGTTCACCAAGCCCAGCTCTTTCCTATCAGTGGAGAAATACTAGGAAAGGAAGCCCCTTCAGACCCTTAACTTGTGCTCCGCCTCTTACAACCAGGTGACGTCACACACACGCCGTTCTATCCTCACCTAACATACTGTGTGTGTCTTCCTTCTCTCTCCAGCCTGAGGACTCTAACTCTTCAGGATCGGGGGCCAAAAACGATGCCAACAGGACGAGTGGCAGCAGTGGAGGACTGATGGAGGAGATGAATGCTCTGCTGGCACGGAGGTCAGAGCATAGAGTTAGAAACACTAGAACAGACATTCCTATTCAGAGCATTGTTAAAACCACCACAACAGACATCTCTATTCAACATAATTTCCTGTCATATGTGGAGTGGGCCGGCAGCCATATTGAATGTACTACTTTGATATCAAACCGAATGAGGGCCTGACTTGAGGCTTCTTCTTGCCCCCAGAAGGAAAGCAGCATCAGAGAAGCCTGAAGACAGCCAAAACGTCAGTGATTCTGACTGATGATACAACAGTGACATATGTCTCTTTTCATCATTAAATGTATGGCTCACTTCTCCTTAGTTGACCTCAACATTTTCCTCCTGTTGTTTTTCAGGATGACCCCAACGGATCCCCTTCACCCAGCACCAGGGGTGGACAAAACGCCACAGGTACTACAGTCATACATACTATATACAATATATACAGTACAAATACAACATCATATATACTATACTACACAAGACAACACAATGTATACTGTACGACACAAGAACAACACAATGTATACTGTATAGAAACAATACAATTGACATGTTCAGGTAATGTTTTCCGTCACCTGACCCCTGTCTTCTCTTCTCCTTCCCTCTCAGATGGAGGGAAGAAGCCATGGGACAGAGCCAACTCTGCCGAGAGGTCATCACTGGTGTCAAGGTGAGAACCTGAGGGACTCAGTCAGTCTGCCAACATACATCTCATAATTAATCAACAAGGCTGGCACTAAGACAGCATTGAATGAGCTGTATACCGCCATAAGCAAAAAAGAAAACGCTCACCCAGAGGTGGCGCTCCTAGTGGCCGGGGACTTTAATGCAGGGAAACTTGTTCAACCAGAGGGAAAAAAACTCTGGACCACTTTTACTCGACACACAGAGACGCATACAAAGCTCTCCCTCACCCTCCATTTGGAAAATCTGACCATAATTCTACCCTCTTGATTCCTGATTACAAGCAAAAATTAAAGCAGGAAGCACCAGTGACTCGATCAATAAAAAAAAAGTGGTCAGATGAAGCAGATGGTAAGCTACAGGACTGTTTTGCAAGCACATACTGGAATATGTTCCGGGCTTCCTCCGATGGCATTGAGGAGTACACCACATCAGTCACTGGCTTCATCAATATGTGCAACGATGACGACGTCCCCACAGTGACCGTACGTACATACCCCAACCAGAAGCCATGGATTACAGGCAACATCCGCACTGAGCTAAAGGCTAGAACTGCCGCTTTCAAGGAACGGACCTCTAACCTAGAAGCTTATAAGAAATCCTGCTATGCCCTCCGACGAACCATTAAACAAGCAAAGCATCAATACAGGACTAAGATCAAATCGTACTACACCGGCTCTGACGCTCGTCGGCTGTGGCAGGGCTTGCTAACCGTTACAGACTAAAAAGGGAAGCGCAGCCGAGAGCTGCCAAGTGAGCCTACAAGACGAGCTAAACTACTTCTATGCTCGCTTCGAGGCAGATAACACTGAAACATGCATGAGTGAACCAGCTGTTCCGGAGAACTGTGTGATCATGCTCTCCGCAGTCGATGTGAGTAAGACCTTTAAACAGGTCAACATTCACAAGGCCGCAGTGCCAGACGGAATACTGCGAGCATGCGCTGATCAACTTGCAAGTGTCTTCACTGACATTTTCAACCGCTCCCTGTCCGAGTCTGTAATACCAACATGTTTTAAGCAGACCACCATAGTGCCTGTGCCCAAAAACACTAAGGTAATCTGACTAAATGACCACAGACCCATAGCACTCATGTCTGTAGCCATGAAGTGCTTTAAAAGGCTGGTCATGGTTCACATCAACACCATTATCCCAGAAACCCTAGACCCACTCCAATTTGCATACCGCCCCAACAGATCCACAGATGATGCCATCTGTATTGCACCCCACACTGCCCTTTCCCACCAGGACAAAAGGAACACCTATGTGAGAATGCTATTCATTGACCACAGTTCAGCATTTTTTATATATTTTTTGTATTTTTATTTCACCTTTATTTAACCAGGTAGACCAGTTGAGAACACCTTTATTTAACCAGGTAGGCTAGTTGAGAACACCTTTATTTAACCCGGTAGACCAGTTGAGAACACCTTTATTTAACCAGGTAGGCAAGTTGAGAACACCTTTATTTAACCAGGTAGGCAAGTTGAGAACACCTTTATTTAACCAGGTAGGCTAGTTGAGAACACCATTATTTAACCAGGTAGGCTAGTTGAGAACACCTTTATTTAACCAGGCTAGTTGAGAACACCTTTATTGAACCAGGTAGGCTAGTTGAGAACACCTTTATTTAACCAGGCTAGTTGAGAACACCTTTATTTAACTAGGTAGGCAAGTTGAGAACACCTTTATTTAACCAGGTAGGCTAGTTGAGAACACCTTTATTTAACCAGGTAGGCTAGAACACCTTGAACCAGGTAGGCACCTTTATTTAACCAGGTAGGCTAGTTGAGAACACCTTTATTTAACCAGGTAGGCTAGTTGAGAACACCTTTATTTAACCAGGTAGGCTAGTTGAGAACACCTTTATTTAACCAGGTAGGCTAGTTGAGAACACCTTTATTGAACCAGGTAGGCTAGTTGAGAACACCTTTATTTAACCAGGCTAGTTGAGAACACCTTTATTTAACTAGGTAGGCAAGTTGAGAACACCTTTATTAAACCAGGTAGGCTAGTTGAGAGCACCTTTATTTAACCAGGTAGGCTGGTTGAGAACACCTTTATTTAACCAGGTAGGCAAGTTGAGAACACCTTTGTTTAACCAGGTAGGCTAGTTGAGAACACCTTTATTTAACCAGGTAGGCTAGTTGAGAACACCTTTATTTAACCAGGTAGGCTAGTTGAGAACACCTTTATTTAACCAGGTAGGCTAGTTGAGAACACCTTTATTTAACCAGGTAGGCAAGTTGAGAACAAGTTCTCATTTACAACTGTGACCTGGCCAAGATAAAGCATAGCAGTTCGACACATACAACAACACAGAGTTACACATGGAGTAAATAAAACAGTCAATAATACAGTAGAACAAAAGAAAACAAATAGTCTATATACAGTGAGTGCAAATGAGGTAAGATAAGGGAGTTAAGGCAATAAATAGGCCATGGTGGCGAAGTAATTACAATATAGCAATTAAAACATTGGAATGGTAGATGTGCAGAAGATGAATGTGCAAGTAGAGATACCGGGGTGCAAAGGAGCAAGATAAATAAATAAATACTCTTTGGGGATGTGGTAGGTAGATAGATGGGCTGTTTACAGATGGGCTATGTACAGGTGCAGTGATCTGTGAGTTGCTCTGACAGCATTCAACACCATAGTGCCCTCAAAGCTCAACAATAAGCTAAAGACCCTAGGACTAAACACCTCCCTCTGCAACTGGATCCTGGACTTCCTGATGGGCCGCCCCCAGGTGGTAAGGGTAGGTAACAACACATCTGCCACGCTGATCCTCAACACAGGGGCTCCTCAGTGGTGCATGCTCAGTCCCCTCCTGTACTCACTGTTCACTCATGACTGAACGGCCAGGCACGACTCCAAAATCATCATTAAGTTTGCCGATGACACAGCAGTGGTAGGCCTAATCACTGACAACGATGAGACAGCCTATAGGGTGGAGATCAGAGACCTGGCCTGGTGGTGACAGAATAACAACCTCTCCCTCAACGTGATCAAAACAAAAGAGATGATAGTAGACTACAGGAAAAAGAGGACAGAGCACGCACCCATTCTCATCACCGCGGCTGCAGTGGAGCAGTTTGAGAGCTTCAAGTACCTTGGTGTCCACATCACCAACAAACTAACATGGTCCAAGCACACCAAGACAGTCGTGAAGAGGGTTGTGAAGACGGTCGTGAAGAGGGCACGACAACACCTTTTCCCCCTCAGGAGACTGAAGAGATTTGGCATGGGTCCTCAGATCCTCAAAAGGTTCTTCAGCTGCAGCATCGAGAGCATCCTGACTGGTTGCTTCACACATCCTGACTGGTTGTATGGCAACTGCTCGGCCTCCGACAACAAGGCGCTATAGAGGGTAGTGCGACTGGCCTAGTACATCACTGGGGCCAAGCTTCCTGTCATCCAGGACCTCTATACCAGTCAGTTCAGAGGAAGGCCCTAAAAATGGTCAAATACTCCAGCCACCCTCGTCATAGACTGTTGCCTCTGCTACCGTATGGCAAACGGTGCCGGAGCGCCAAATCTAGGTCCAAGAGGCTTCTAAACAGCTTCTCCCCCAAAGCCATAAGACTCCTGAACATCTAATCAAATGGCTACCCAGACTATTTGCAGTCCCCTCCCTTCCCTCTTTTACACCGCTGCTACTCTGTTGTCATCTATGCATAGTCACTTTATTAACTCTACCTACATTTACATATTACCTCAACTAACCGGTGCCCATTGACTCTGTATCGGTACCCCCTGCATATAGTCTCGCTATTGTTATTTTACTGCTCTTTAATTACTTGTTACTTCTATTTATTATTCTTATCCGTATTGTTTAAACTGCATTGTTGGTCAGGGGCTCGTCAGTAAGCATTTCACTGTAAGGTCTACTACACCTGTTGTATTTGGCACATCTGACTAATACAATTGGATTTGATTTTAATCAAGGGATTGCCTGTTTAACTGTGTAAATGACTGTACATGTTTCCCTCTGTACACTTAATGCCTTATATGTGCACTTGTTTTTCTCTTGCATGATCGCTCTGTGTGCATTTGTCAAATAAATACATTGAAATACCAATGATATAATGAAGGGTGTAACTGTGAGAGTGTTTTCTGTAGGGTACGACCTGTGGGGAGTAGCAGCGACACAGATGCCTTAGACTTTGACAGAATGAAGCAGGTAAGGTGGCAATCAGTCAGTGGCACGTACGCTTTGTAAATCTGAAGAGGTATTATACCTTTTATGATTAACTTGTTGGTCCTTGAAACAGGAAATCTTGGAAGAAGTCGTTCGTGAATTGCACAAGGTGAAGGATGAGATCATTGATGGTACGTTGTCCTCACTCACCTCGCCAGAGAATGTCTCCATGGGAAATTGAGTGTAGTTTCCTACACATACGTTTGTAGCTGATCAAATGTGCTTGTTATTGTTAGAGAGGGAGAAGTGAGACATATTATCCATCAGAGAGCATCAGAAACAGAGAAACTGTGACTAATAATGCTAATATACTATTATTGGGCTTTGACAGCACCTTTTATGTTTATGACATGGCCTGTAACACTCCTCGTGTGTGTCACTTCTCTCTTCCAGCCATTAGACAAGAACTGAGCAGAATCAGTACGACATAATCTTTCATGTGGCCCCAGCTTTTGGAACCATCGTCCCCCACGCCAACTACTGTTAGGAAGCAAGGAGAGGATCAAAGGCCCGGACTACGACCTTTTATTTATTGTACATTGCTGTGATGTTGTAGCAACATAACAATGTTGCTGTAAGACTACAGGAATGTTACGTTTGGTTTGGAAGAATAGGACGGATGGACACTCTCACTGCTTTTCTCTGTTTCTTTGGTTTAGGTTTTCTCTCTTTTTCCCTTCGATCGATGTCCATCGGTAACCCATGTTTGCTGTTCTTTTTTCCAGTCTAAAAGGCAACATTTATTCAATTCAATGAAGTAACCTCTTGTTTTTTTTAGGAGTTTATTGTTTTGTTTAAAAAAAATGTTGTTTGGGGTTATTATTACTACCATTCTCATTATTATGACTATTATTTTTATTATTGTAGATGTAATGGTGTGAACATAAATCGTAGTAGTTTAAGTGATGGCAATAGTAAAAATGACAAAAATAATCATGATAATGATATGGATGATGATAATAATAACACATCATTTTATGTCAGCCTTTTATATTTTATATTGTAATTTTTTTCCTTTTGGTTTTGTTTTAAAATACAATAATAAGCACATACGGATTTGTTTCTCATGACCTGACCTTGAGATTTTTTGAAGAGTTTTGTATCCTTTTTCGCCAACACAGTTTTGTGTGTGTGTGTGTGTGTGTGTGTGTGTGTGTGTGTGTGTGTGTGTGTGTGTGTGTGTGTGTGTGTGTGTGTGTGTGTGTGTGTGTGTGTGTGTGTGTGTGTGTGTGTGTGTAATCACTGAGTGAAAGATTTTTAAAAACAGGTCTTTAACCTGAAAGGGAGGGTGGTATATAAACTATTGCTCTTTGGATATTGCAATCTTATGAAAAGGAAAACATCAATACACCAGAGTATTTGTGATGATGTTGTTAAAAATGTTTATTGGCTGCAAGAATAAGTATTGTTCGTTTTATTATTTACTTTTATGACCAAGTGCTTCCTGGTTTAACATTTTTAAAACGACACACACTACATTAAAAATGAATTCAAATAAAACTGTGAACAATGTCTTGGATACACAAAGTGGTCTCTGATTGTGAGAGTTTTGTCTGTGTTTTTTTTTTAGTTGTGCTTGATTAACTGCTTGATTCAGTGTTCATTCTCAAGTATTCACCTAGTCAGACTGTGTATTCATACACTATGGGCCACTATGTACATCATTTGGTACATCGGTTCCTTTCGGTTTTGCTTTGTAACAACACATAATACTATTCCTGGGTTCGAATTCATTGGGGATCAATTTAGAGCAGTGCAATGTATAGAGTTGAATGATTCTCTACATAAAGGAGATCTTGATAAGAATAGACTCTTGCAGGCAGTAGGCAGGATAGGTATTGCAGATACATGACTGCACCACAAGAGACAATACAATATACTGTCTGGAATGTGGATTTTGTCCCCATGTATATACCGCCATCTTGAGGTCAGATTAGGAAAGAGGTCAAAGACCAGCTACTGTATATAGAGTAACCTACTTTACAGTAAAGGTGTATTTGTAGAAAACCCAACAAACATAAATCAAGGGCAGTATTTCCCTTTGGATGTGCAGGGTAATATTCAAGAAGTATATAAAACGGTATGAAATACATCTATAGGAGTAGATGGGCCAAATACCAGTGGGTATTTGAGGTGGCCTCTTCTCTACCAGCGCTTCCCAAACTTGAATCAGCTGTGTAGTGCTAGGGCAAAAAAACAAACATGCTCCTTTGGGGTGCCCCAGGACTGAGTTTGGGAAACCTCACTCTATGAAGTAGTCATTTTCTGTATTGAGAAAACTATTTAAGTCTTATGTTGCATTACGCATAGCAGTGAGTTGGTCAAAGTCTTTGTGGCTCTTCATGTTTTAGCAACCAAAAAAATATTCACCAAGCCATTCATTTATTAATTCATATGTGATTCATTTTATTTTTTGGTCTAAACATATCCCTCACCAGACACCCTGTTCCAGAAGTCTCGCGATGTTTGTGTGTTTTTTTTTTAGGGCATAGTGGCGACGGGAATTGGTGGTGTGGGACGGAATTGAGTTAGATAGCTATTTGCGTTATCGTAGGGAGAGAGAGAACCGGAACAGGGGGTGTGTTTGTTGGGTAAACGAACACAGCACAGGGTGCGTGAGAAGCAAGCTGGCGGAATTCAACATGGCATCCGGCGATACGCTGTATATTGAGGCGGACGGCTCGGAGATGCCGGCCGAAATAGTGGAGTTGCACGAGATAGAGGTGGAAACGATACCAGTGGAGACTATAGAGACTACGGTGGTCGGGGAAGAAGACGACGACGACGAGGACGATGATGATGACCAGCCGATGATAGCACTTCAGCCGCTGGTATCAGACGACCCGAATTCGATCCACCACCACCATCAAGAAGTGATCCTAGTGCAGACAAGAGAGGAGGTTGTTGGCGGGGATGATTCGGATATGCATGCGGACGGGAGTTACGAGGATCAAATCCTCATCCCCGTCCCAGCACCCGGCGTCGAAGACGAGTACATCGAACAGACTCTGGTGACTGTGGCCGGGAAAAGCTCGGTGGGTCGGATGAAGAGAGGGGGAGGCGGCACTGGCAAGAAAGCGGGGAAAAAGAGCTATTTGGGTGCTGCAGAAGCAAGCGGTAGAAAATGGGAACAGAAGCAGGTGCAAATAAAGACTCTGGAGGGGGAATTCTCTGTTACAATGTGGGCTTCGGGTAAGTGGTCGGTTGTATGTAATCTGTCAATTCGAAAAGTGTATCTCGCTCCCGGCATTGTTCGTTAGCCTGTGCAAGGGGCCTTGTTGCAGGGCGTTGTCCTTCTGCACCAGTCTATTTCCTCGGGTAGTTCACCAGGCCACGGTCGGGATCACTTTGAGTTGTTTTCGGTGCAGAATTGCCTGTCGGTTAGGTTGAAATGTTTTTGTTATGAAGGGAGGCCATGTTTTTAGATGTTGATGGGCGCCGCCATGTTCCCCGAGAACCAGTATGGCGGCCCGAAAAAATGGCGATAGAGCGGCGGGGCGAAGATGGCGGCGGTTGGGGGAGCAAGCGCGCTGTTGGCTCCAGAGACTAGGCCGCGGTGGCGTAGCCAGCTTGCTATTTTCTACTCGGTTAACTAGCTAGATGGCTATGCGGACAATTCGTTAGCTGCCGCCTTGATTATCTAGATCAGTAACCCTGTAATTTAGCACCAGTTGAGTTTTAACTTAGATTTTAAATAGCTGGGAAAATATATTTGTTTGCTTAAAAACGAGTCACATTTCTAGTCTACGCCCACGCATTGATGTACACACTTTTCGTATGCATAAAAAGCTAACGTTAGCTAGCTTTTAAAAAATATATTTTATTTATTTATTTAGCTCTGTTACTGTTAACAAATGTTCTATAAATTACAGCTAGCGAGTTTCCAACACAAGTAAGACGTTCCTAAACACGAAGACCCTTCCAGTATTGCATGAGCAACGTATTCGCATTTGGATTATGCATGATTGATACATTAGAATTATAGTCCCCCGTTTGCTTGCTAGTAAACCCATTATAATGTGGCTACAAAAAAATAAATATGCGACTACCATCAGGGCTAGACATTATTTTGGCTGGTGCAGGGGGATCAAGGTGATACAATGTATACAATCATGCATTTACTTTTGGTAATAGTTTTCAAACTGCGATGGTGTACCCCGGTCTTGTAAGGCTATTTTCGGTTAAGTCCCTGCATTGTATCCTAGATGACAAAAAAGACATCGACCATGAGTCGGTTGTTGAAGAACAGATCATTGGTGACAATTCCCCTCCGGACTACTCTGAATACATGACTGGGAAGAAGCTGCCCCCTGGAGGGATACCTGGCATCGACCTGTCAGACCCCAAACAGCTGGCAGAGTTCGCCAGGTCAGTGTCTGTCTGTTTAAACTCACCTGTCCATCAATGAACACACACAACTATTGCATAGCCTAAGCTCTGACGCACTAATAATTGTGGCACACCTTGTAAAGTGGTATTTAGCAAGATGCCAGGATTTGTGATTCTCTTCATGTTGCCTGGCTACTCAAGTCTTGGAAGGTAGCACTTGATGTGGCAGCTTTCCTGTAGTAGATGTCGGAGGTATATAGCCTAATCTCCTTCCTAAAGGGAGTGATGAGCTCTTTCTGACTCCCGTTTGGATGTTGTGTTCTTAGCCCCTTCAGTAACTCTGCGGGTCCCTATGGTCAGAGCCCAGTGCGGTAAGTTCTAGACTTCAACTCACGCACTGACACAGAGCACCTGGACACAGTGAAAGGAGGGAACCGGCTGTTTCAGCCATGCTGAAACTCTTCCATGGGTGCTGGTTTATATTATTTGGTTAGCAATCGATCATGGTTACTTGAATTATATGGGCAACATTATTTGAGTTCTGTTCCCTGTGAATGCAATAGGATGAAAGTTACCTCCATATCTGATGTTTTCTCAGGATGAAGCCGAGGAAGATAAAAGAAGATGACGCTCCCAGGACGATAGCTTGCCCTCATAAAGTAAGTAGTCAGTTTCCAGCAGTATCTTTCCTACCCGGTCTCTTTCTCAGTTTATGCCCGACTTGACAGTTGTCTTGGTCCCCATTGAACCGTAAGGCGTCCCACATGGCTCAATAACGGAACTCTCTCTCTCAGGGCTGTACTAAGATGTTCAGGGACAACTCGGCGATGAGGAAGCATCTCCACACCCACGGGCCTCGCGTGCACGTCTGTGCCGAGTGTGGCAAGGCCTTCGTAGAGAGCTCTAAACTCAAACGCCACCAACTCGTTCACACAGGGGAGAAACCCTTCCAGGTACAATACCCAGACACACACACTCACATTTTACATAAAGGAGAAACCCTCCCAAGTACTCTGTGTTTGACACTGTAGTGTAACATTTTTGTCACAGGGTTTATTCACAAATTTAAAATAAGTCCCTTAACGTACATTTTGCTAGGACATTGACCCAAAAAGACTAATGCATGTTGAGCACTGAATTTAACTGCACACACTTACTATTAATTCGTATATCCTAATAAATGTTTGTTGTTGTCCATCCATGGTCTCCTTCCTGCGTGCAGTGTACCTTTGAGGGCTGTGGGAAGAGGTTTTCGCTGGACTTTAACCTGCGCACACACGTCCGTATCCACACCGGAGACCGGCCCTACGTGTGCCCCTTCGACGGCTGCAATAAGAAGTTTGCCCAGTCAACCAACCTCAAGTCTCACATCCTCACACACGCCAAAGCTAAAAACAACCAATGAGAGCCCTCCGACCTGCCTCAAATCCCACCCCCACAGCAGCATCTTAATGACACCACACGTCAACTTCCTTTGAGGAAAGAAACAAGTGGGTGGGGGGGGGGGAAGAATAAAGACTAAAGAAATTCAGAAGGTACTGAAATTCTCCCCCTCTTCTTCTCCTATTGGATAGGCTGTGTAACGTACAGCGGCACTCTTGAAAAATAATAAACCCTCCTCCCATCCCCCTCTCTCTCCTCCCTTCATAGTGGCATCATGTTGTTGCCAGAAATATGGAGCTCGTGGACAAACATCAGAGACTATTCTTTCTACAATGGAGCTGCGAGAGGGAGGGAGCAATCTGTTTGTTTTCCCACTTTAAATGAATTTCCACTGACCGGTCTTCATATCTACTGCATAGCTTTTAATTTTCTATTTCTCCAAGTGTGCATATTGTACACTTATTTTGGGATGTGTTCAGTAAGACAATTTGTGATTATTATTGAGATCTGCTTACCATATGATAGTCCCTCAGACAAGACTTGTACCATCACATAGCTTCAAATAGTATTTTCTGTAAAAAGTTTTGGTTTGCATATTCATCCCTACTTTTGGTTGTATTCCTTCTAACCATTAAAAAAACTTGTATACTTGTATTGTATGGCTGTATTGAAATGATGTAGACCTTGATAGAGGTGTGATTTAAAAGTGTTAACCAATTTAACTTTTAGTCATGAGTTGCTTTCTTTTATATGGATTGTCCCCTTGCAGAGAACCGTGTCCCTACCATTGATTCACTGCGAGCCTGTCTCTGTTGGAATACTGAAACACATCAGATGAAATCGCCAGCGTGACCATCCGTTTCTTTGTTAGAATGTAATGTACAGGCGTCCGTCAACCATTAAATTTCTTTGTTGATATTTACACCCATGTATTTCAATGGCCCACAATAAAACGGTCATCCCAAAGCCATGTTTTACTGTTCTCATTCCTTTTCTAGGCCTGGGGTGTAATCATTAGTCCAAAATGTTGCATTTGCAATTAAAACGGGGGGGGGGGGGGACAAATTCAGGTAGGTCCCTCCCTGTTTGTTTCCTAGTGAATAGATCCCCTGATGTTTCTCGTAAGTGTGGTTTAAAAAAACATTGCTTGCATAATACTGGAGACATGGGTTCAATCCTAAATTGACCCCTGTGCACTTCTGGAGATCTGATTTATTGGTATAAGCAATATGGTGAAACTTCCTCCTAGTGGAAGGGCAAGGTGGTGCTATTGCCATAATACTAACACCACTGATCTCCACAAGTGTTTAGAGATTGAAGGAATAATCCCATTCCACTTCCAATATATTTAGGGGTTTTTTTTTCAATAGTGCACTGCTGATAATAGTCCCGCATGTCAGCAATCAAGTTTTCAAGATATAGGACTTTCAAAAAGTAAATTGTGATTTAGTGGTATTTTAGTTTCTACTCTATATTTTGTAATCTGATTAAGTGTTGGTTATATCGATCCATGGAGTTTGTTGGTTTGCTAAATCACCTGAAAGGATAATTACTACCCACTGGGCAACAACTTGTGGAATCAATGTTTCCATGTCATTTCAACCCTAAAAAATCTACGTGAAGCCGTTGAATCAAAGTGGAAACCTGGATATTTTTTTCACCCAACTTTCAACCTAATTTTACTGTGGATTCACATTAGTTGACAACTCAACCAAATGTAAATCAAAACTAGACGTTGAACTGACGTCGGTGCCCAGTATTGTTTTTATTTGAAATAAGAAGTGGCGGAGGCTTGTTGAAATTGAGCTGCTAATCTCTCAAGTGGTTATTAAACTTTTCCTGTTACTGATGTGCAGTGAGCTTCTGGCGCCCTAGCGGCACCAGGCATCACCCAGGTTGGTACTACAGAATGTTTTAGGGAGTGGTTTACCACAGACTACAGAGAGCGGCTGGGGATGGGGTGCCTTGATCAATGGCTTCGGATCTGTCCTCCGGTCTTCCCCTCATGTTGGAGGTGACCACCATCCCCCTTGTTCAAACCAGCTTCATCGGGGCATTCAGACGAGCCAGGGACTTTGAGGGGGAAGACTGCTCAGATAGTGGAGTTGAGACAGTCTGAGTCTAATATCTTACCATGCAGCCCATAAATGATCAATTACTTAATTCTTGTTTTTGTTTCAAAGCGTCTTTGAGATTCTTCTAAATTAAATAATATATGATGCAAAACGTATCATCAAGGCAAGTTACAATTTGCTTTTTAAAAGTCCTATATCTTGAAAACTTGATTGCTGACATTTAAAACATTTTGGGACTATGAACAGTCCTTCAAAAATACCAAAATATTGTTTTTGAGTGGATTATTCCTTTAAGGGTCGATATGAGTTCAGGCAATAGTTTATTGCTTGTCAATACTGGTGTGAAAGATTAGGCTACCTGAGCAATCCTTTTAGATACTGAACAAAAATATAAACACAACATGTAAAGTGTTGGTCCCAAGTTTCATGAGCTGAAATAAAAGATCCCAGAAATGTTCCATATGCACAAAAAGCTGATTTCTCTCAACTTTGGTGCACAAATGTGTATTTCATCCCTGTTAGTGAGCATTTCTCCTGTGTCAAGATAATCAATCAACCTGACAGGTGTGGCATATCAAGAAGCTGATTAAACAGCATGGCCATTATACAGGTGCACCTTGTGCTGGGGACCATAAAAGGCCACTCTCGATTGTGCAGTTTTGTCACACAATACAATGCTACAGATGTCTCAAGTGTTGCGGGAGCATGCAATTTGCATGCTGACTGAAGGAATGCCCACCAGAGCTGTTGCCAGAGAATTGAATGTTGATTTCTCTACCATAAGATGCCTCAAATGTTGTTTTAGAGAATTTGGCAGTATGTCCAACAGGCCTCACAACCGCAGACCTTGTGTATAGCATTTTGTGGGCGAGTGATTTGGTGTCAACATTGTGAACTCAGTGCCCTGTGGTGGTAGTGTGGTTATGGTATGGGCAGGCATAAGCTACGGACAACGAACACAATTGCATTTTGTCGATGGCAATTTGAATGCACAGAGATAACGGTACGAGATCCTGAGGCCCACTGTCATGCCATTCATCCTCCGCCATCATCGCATGATGTTGCATGGCCCCATGTCGCAAGGAGATGTACACAATTCCTGGAAGATGAAAATGGCCCAGTTCTTCTTCGGCCTGCATACTTACCAGACATGTCACCCATTGAGCATTTTTGGGATATCCTTGGATAACGTGTTCCAGTTCCCGCCAATATATAGCAACTTCACACAGCAATTGAAGAGTGGGACAACATTCCACAGGGCACAATTAACAACCTGATCAACTCTATGCAAAGGAGATATGTTGCGCTGCATGAGGCAAATGGTGGTCACACCAGATACTGACTGGTTTTATGATCCACGGCCTGACCTTTTTCTTAAGGTATCTATGACCAACAGATGCATACCGTATCTGTATTCCCAGTTATGTGAAATTCATTCATTAGGGCCTAGTGAATGTATTTCAAATGACTGATTTCCTTATATGAACTGGAACTCAGTCAAATCTTTAAAATTGTGTCATGTTGCGTTTTATATTTTTGTTCAGTATACATGGAGTGCCCAGGGGAAGGGCTAGCCGGGTAGGTAGGTGCTAGGGGCCTATTTGGAACCGAGCCATGGTTGTTAATACAAAGGCAGGAGTTCTGTGCTGTTCTGCATGAGCTGCAGGTTTTTCCCACATACCTCAGCATTCTGCTGATCCTGCTTCCAGGAACTCTTGGCCTCATCAATGATCACGTCTGACAGTAGTCCGTTTTACTGACACGCTGTGGTGAAGTTGAGAAAATGCATCAAAACAGACTATTTACAGGTTAAGGGAATGTTTTTACCCTTCCCGCAGTCTCGCAGTTTACGGCCCTGTTACACTATAACCATAGGGAGTCCGGCATTGCCAGAGTAAATCCTTCCTTTGAAATCATTGAAGGCTGCTACACTGCCTGTGTTGCGCTTGCGTTGCATCACGTCCAATGGCAGCGTCCAAGCTCAATAATCGCATTCATTCTGTCTTGTGAATTGAAATAATGAGAGAGAAAGTAGATTTTTGGTTGCATATGGCCTCGACTATACACCACTGGTTATTGTACTAAGATTTAATGAAGTCAAGAAGCTATCTAGCAGAAACTCTAGCTAGTTCACAATGTAAACAAAAGCAAATTGTGTAATTAGATGATCATTTACTACAACCACGAGCAACAATTTCATGAGTACTTGTGAAAAACTGGACCAAAGCTATTGTACACGCATAATCAATGAATATGGTACAGTATGGGAAATATCATTAAGGGTGCATTGGTAAATGCCAGAGTGCGCTCTGGGCATTTATAATTGAGCGTTCAGAGCGCACTCTGCACTGGACGCTCTGGCCGAGGAGTAGAGGGTTGATCCAAGCGTTCTGACCTCACAAGTGCAGTCAAGCAGCGAAGCTAACTGGTTAAAGCTGGCTAGCTTGCTAGCTACTTCCAGACACATGAGAGAACCTCACTCTGACCATTTTACTCGCCCTATCATAGCCGGTTAGGCTGTTTTCATGTAATAGAGAGCACTGGGGACTGTAATTATGCTGTTGGCAACAATTTAATTACGCTTTTTTGCAGAGTTGACTGACACTGGCCATATTCATAGGGTGTTGTGCGTTCTTTAATTCATCAGTTATTCTGCGCTCTGGCACACTCAGACGAGATAGCCAGAGTGAATTTACAAACGCACCCATCTTGTATCTAAGAGAGCATCATCATGTTTTTTGGTTGAATACTAAATTGCCAAATTATCTACCCTACTCTGTGCCTCTAAAGAAAACTAATTGGGAGCAAGATCTGTTTTTGAGACACGGAAGATGACATTTCCACCATATGGTAAACGTCTCAGCTGCAGTCGCGTATCCATCTTAAAGGATTACATCAGTGGTGCTGAAACCACTGAGTTATGAAGAACGGCTGAAACTCCTGCTGTGACAGCAGTGCTTCTACTGTATGTTCACATTTTCCCAGATGTCGTTGGTGAAAATCTATTGGATGTGGGTGGCGGGTTTTGGGGCTATTTCTAAATTGTAAGACGGCTGCCATGACAATTCTCTTAAAATAAATATACAGTACCAGACAAAAGATTGGCCACACCTACTCATTCAAGGGTTTTTCTTTATTTTTACTATTTTCTACATTAAAGAATAATAGGGAAGACATCACAACTATGAAATAACATATATGAAATCGTGTAGTAACCCCAAAATAGTGTTAAACAAATCAAAATATATTTTAGATTCTTCAAAGGAGCCACCCTTTGCCTTGATGACAGCTTTGCACACTCTTGCCACTCTCTCAACCAGCTTCACCTGGAATGCTTTTCCAACAGTCTTGAAGGAGTTCCCACATATGCTGAGCACTTGTTGGCTGCTTTTCCTTCACTCTGCAGTCCAACTCATCCCAAACCATCTAAATTGGGTTGAGGTCAGGTGATTGTGGAGGCCAGGTCATCTGATGCAGCACTCCATAACCCTCCTTGTTCAAATAGGCCTTTACACAGACTGGAGGTGTGTTGTGTCATTGTCCTGTTGAAAAACAAATGATAGTCCCACTAAGCGCCAACCAGATGGGATGGAGTATCACTGAAGAATGCTGTTGTAGCCATGCTGGTTAAGTGTGCCTTGAATTCTAAATAAATCACTGACAGTATCATCAGCAAAGAACCCCACACCATCACACCTCCTCCATGCTTCACAGTGGTAACCACACATGCAGAGATCATCTGTTCACCTACTCTGCATCTCACAAAGACATGACGGTTGGAACCAAAAATGTCAAATTTGTACTCGTCAGACCAAAGGACAGATTTCCACCAGTATAATGTCCATTGCTCATGTTTCTTGTCCCATGCAAGTCTCTTCTTATTATTGGTGTCCTTTAGTAGTGTTTCTTTGCAGCAATTCGACCATGAAGGCCTGATTCACACAGTCTCCTCTGAACAGTTCATGTTGAGATGTGTGTCAATTTCTGAGGCTGGTCACTCTAATGATCTTATCCTCTGCAGCAGAGGTAACTCTGGGTCCTCCTTTCCTCTGGCGGTCCTCATGAGAGCCAGTTTCATCATAGCACTTGATGGTTTTTGCGACTGCACCTGAAGAAGTTCTTGACATTTTACGGATTGACTGACCTTCATGTCTTAAAGTAATGATGGACTGTCATTTCTCTATATGAGCTGTTCTTGCCATGATATGGACTTGGTCGTTTACCAAATAGGGCTATCTTCTGTATACCACCCCTACCTTGTCACAACACAACTGATTGGCTCAAACGCATTAAGATGGAAAGAAATTCCTCAAATTAACTTTTAACAAGGCACACCTGTTAATTGAAATGCATTCCAGGTGACTACCTCATGAAGCTGGTTGAAATAATGCCAAGAGTGTGCAAAGCTGTTATCAAGGCAAAGGGTGGCTATCGTTAGCTAATCGTTAGCTGTCTTATCGGCCGCTATCTGAATATGTCCATCGAACAATTTTCTTGGGTCACTATAACTATATCTATTTTGCCAATTGGCTTGGTCCCCTCTACCACACGGAACCCCACTAATCTACCGACGGAAACGCACGAGGTGGCTAAAAACAGACCTCCATCCTATGCTAGCTTGCTACCGATGGCCCGGCGAGCTGTCTGAATCGCCGTGACCCCAACCAACCTCACTACTCACTGGAACCTTATGATCACTCAACTAAGCATGCCTCTCCTTAATGTCAATATGCCTTGTCCATTGCTGTTCTGGTTAGTGTTTATTGGCTTATTTCACTGTAGAACCTTTAGCCCTGCTCATTATACCTTATCCAACCTTTCACTTCCACCACCCACACATGCGCTGATATCACCTGGTTTCAATGATGTTTCTCGAGACAATATCTCTCTCATCATCACTCAATGCCTAGGTTTACCTCCACTGTATTCACATCCTACCATACCTTTGTCTGTACGTTATACCTTGAAGCTATTTTATCACCCCCAGAAACTTGCTCCTTTTACTCTCTTCCAGACGTCCTGGACGACCAATTCTCATAGCTTTTAGCCGTACCCTTGTCCTACTCCTCCTCTGTTCCTCTGGTGATGTAGAGGTGAATCCAGGCCCTGCAGTGCCTACCTCCACTCCTATTCCCCAGGTGCTCTCTTTTGATGACTTCTGTAACCGTAATAGCTAGGGTTTCATGCATGTTAACATTAGAAGCCTCCTCCCTAAGTTTGTTTTATTCGCTGCTTTAGCACACTCTGCCAACCCTGATGTTCTAGCTGTGTCTGAATCCTGGCTTAGAAAGACCACCAAAAACTCTGAAATCTCCATCCCTAACTACAAAATTTTCAGACAAGATAGAATGGTCAAAGGGGGCGGTGTTAGCCTGCAGAGTTCTGTCCTACTATCCAGGTCTGTACCCAAACAATTTGAACTTCTACTTTTAAAAATCCACCTCTCTAAAAACAAGTCTCTCACCTTTGCTGCCTGCTATAGACCACCCTCTGCCCCCAGCTGTGCTCTGGACACCATATGTGAACTGATTGCCCCCCATCTATCTTCAGAGCTCATGCTGCTAGGTGACCTAAACTGGAAAATGCTTAACACCCCAGCCATCCTACAATCTAAGCTTGATGCCCTCAATCTCACACAAATTATTAATGAACCTACCAGGTACCACCCCAAAGCCATAAACACGGGCACCCTCATAGATATCATCCTAACCAACTTGCCCTCTAAATACACCTCTGCTGTTTTCAACCAATATCTCAACGATCACTGCCTCATTGCCTGCATCCGTAATGGGTCAGCGGTCAAACGACCTCCACTCAAACACTCCCTGAAACACTTCAGCGAGCAGGCCTTTCTAATTGACCTGGCCCGGGTATCCTGGAAGGATATCAACCTCATCCCATCAGTAGAGGATGCCCGGTTTAAAAAAAATGCCTTCCTCAACATCTTAAAAAAGCATGCACAAATTTAGAACCAGGAACAGATATAGTCCTTGGTTTTCTCCAGACCTGACTGCCCTTAACCAACACAAAAACATCCTATGGTGTTCTGCATTGGCATCGAACAGCCCCAGTGATATGCAACTTTTCAGGGAAGTTAGAAACCAATTTACACAGGCAGTTAGAAAAGCCAAGGCTCGCTTTTTCAAGTAGAAATTTGCTTCCTGCAACACAAACTGAAAGTTCTGGGACACTGTAAAGTCCATGGAGGATAAGAACACCTCCTCCCAGCTGCCCAATGCACTGAAGATAGGAAACACTGTCACCACCAATAAATCCACTATAATTGAGAATTTCAATAAGCATTTTTCTACAGCTGGCCATGCTTTCCATCTGGCTACCCCTACCCCAGTCAACAGCACTGCACACCCCAAAGCAACTCGCCCATGCCTTCCCCATTTCTCCTTCTCCCAAATCTAGTCAGCTGATGTTCTGAAAGAGCTGCAAAATCTGGACCCTACATATCAGCCGGGCTAGACAATCTGGACCCTTTCTTTCTAAAATGATCTGCCGAAATTGTTGCAACCCCTATTACTAGCCAGTTCAACCAATCTTTCGTGTCATCTGAGATTCCCAAAGATTGGAAAGCAGCTGCAGTTATCTCCCTCTTCAAAGGGGTGACACTCTTGACTCAAACTGCTCCAGACCTATATCTATCCTACCCTGCCTTTCTAAGGTCTTCGAAAGCCAAGTCAACAAACAGATTACCAACCATTTTGAATCCCACCGCACCTTCTCCGCTATGCAATCTGGTTTCAGAGCTGGTCATGAGTGCACCTCAGCCACGCTCAAGGTCCTTAATGATATCATAACCGCCATCGATAAGAAACAATACTGTGCAGCTGTATTCATTGACCTGGCCAAGGCTTTCGACTCTGTCAATCACCATATCCTCATCGGCAGACTCAACAGCCTTGGTTTCTCAAATGATTGCCTTGCCTGGTTCACCAACTACTTCTCTGATAGAGTTCAGTGTGTCAAATCGGAGGGCCTGTTGTCCGGTCCTCTGGCAGTTTCTATGGGGGTGCCACAAGGTTCAATTCTTGGGCCAACTCTCTTCTCTGTATACATCAATGATGTCGCTCTTGCTGCTGGTGATTCTCTGATCCACCTCTACGCAGACGACACCATTCTGTATACTTCTGGTCCTTCATTGGAAACTGTGTTAACAACCCTCCAGACGAGCTTCAATGCCATACAACTTTCCTTCCGTGGCCTCCAAGTGCTCTTAAATACAAGTAAAACTAAATGCATGTTTTTCAACCGATTGCTGCCTGCACCTGCCCGCCCGTCCAGCATCACTACTCTGGACGGTTCTGACTTAGAATATGTGGACAACTACAAATACAGTGGGGCAAAAAAGTATTTAGTCATCCACCAATTGTGCAAGTTCTCCCACTTAAAAAGATGAGAGAGGCCTATCATTTTCATCATAGGTATACTTCAACTATGACAGACAAAATGAGAAGAAAAAAATCCAGAAAATCACATTGTAGGATTTTTAATGAATTTATTTGCAAATTATGGTGGAAAATAAGTATTTGGTCACCTACAAACAAGTAAGATTTCTGGCTCTCACAAACCTGTAACAACTTCTTTAAGAGGCTCCTCTGTCCTCCACTCGTTACCTGTATTAATGGCACCTGTTTGAACTTGTTTTCAGTATAAAAGACACCTGTCCACAACCTCAAACAGCCAAACTCTATACTCCACTATGGCCAAGACCAAAGAGCTGTCAACGGACACCAGAAACAAAATTGTAGACCTGCACCAGGCTGGGAAGACTGAATCTGCAATAGGTAAGCAGCTTGGTTTGAAGAAATCAACTGTGAGAGAAATTATTAGGAAATGGAAGACATACAAGACCACTGATAATCTCCCTCGATCTGGGGCTCCACGCAAGATCTCACCCCGTGGGGTCAAAATGATCACAAGAACGGTGAGCAAAAATCCCAGAACTGTCACGTTCTGACCATCGTTCTTGTGTGTTTTCCTTGTTTTAGTGTTGGTCAGGACGTGAGCTGGGTGGGCATTCTATGTTGTGTGTCTGGTTTGTCTATTTCTATGTTTGGCCTGATATGGTTCTCAATCAGAGGCAGGTGTTAGTCATTGTCATTGTCATTGTCTTAGGTAGCCTGTTTTGTGTTGGGTTTTGTGGGTGATTGTTCCTGTCTTTGTGTTTGTGGCACCGGTTAGGACTGTTTCGTTTTTTTCATGTTTCTTGTTTTGTAGATTGTTGTATTTTCATCTTTATTAAAGATGTACAAAACTAACCACGCTGCATTTTGGTCCGCCTCTCTTTCACCAGAAGAAAACCATTACAAGAACCACACAGGGGGACCTAGTGAATGACCTGCAGAGAGCTGGGACCAAAGTAACAAAGCCTACCATCAGTAACACACTACGCCGCCAGGGACTCAAATCCTGCAGTGCCAGACGTGTCCCCCTGCTTAAGCCAGTACATGTCCAGGACCGTCTGACATTTGCTAGAGAGAATTTGGATGATCCAGAAGAAGATTGGGAGAATGTCATATGGTCAGATGAAACCAAAATAGAACTTTTTGGTAAAAACTCAACTCATTGTTGCATCCAATGCTGAGTTGCATCCAAAGAACACCATACCTACTGTGAAGCATGGGGGTGGAAACATCATGCTTTGGGGATGTTTTTCTGCAAAGGGACCAGGATGACTGATCTGTGTAAAGGAAAGAATGAATGGGGCCATGTATCGTGGGATTTTGAGTGAAAACCTCCTTCCATCAGCAAGGGCATTGAAGATGAAACGTTGCTGGGTCTTTCAGCATGACAATGATCCCAAACCCACCGCCCGGGCAACGAAGGAGTGGCTTCGTAAGAAGCATTTCAAGGTCCTGGAGTGGCCTAGCCAGTCTCCAGATCTCAACCCCATAGAAAGTCTTTGGAGGGAGTTGAAAGTCCGTGTTGCCCAGCAACAGCCCCAAAACATCACTGCTCTAGGGGAGATCTGCATGGAGGAATGGGCCAAAATACCAGCAACAGTGTGTGAGAACCTTGTGAAGACTTACAGAAAACGTTTGACCTCTGTCATTACCAACAAAGGGTATTTAACAAAGTATTGAGATAAACTTTAGTTATTGACCAAATACTTATTTTCCACCATAATTTGCAAATAAATTCATTAAAAATCCTACAATGTGATTTTTTGGATTTCTTTTCTCATTTTGTCCGTCATAGTTGAAGTGTACCTATGATGAAAATTACAGGCCTCTCATCTTTTTAAGTGGGAGAACTTGCACAATTGGTGGCTGACTAAAATACTTTTTTGCCCCACTGTACATAGGTGACTGGTTAGACTGTAAACTCTCCTTCCAGACTCACATCAAACATCTCCAATCCAAAGTTAAATCGAGAATTGGCTTCCTATTTTGCAACAAAGCGTCCTTCACTCATGCTGCCAAACATACCCTCGTAAAACTGACCACCCTACCGATCCTCGACTTCGGCGATGTCATTTACAAAATAGCTTCCAAGAAGTTGCTACTATTTCTGTGGATTATTTATCTTAAGGCTTTCCTACTTGTATATTTACAAAACTCCAATACTTCAGGATTGTGTCCCACTTGTTGTTGATTCTTCACAAAAAAATACAGTTTTATATCTTTATGTTTGAAGCCTGAAATGTGGCAAAAGGTCGCAAAGTTCAAGGGGGCCGAATACTTTCGCAAGGCACTGTATCTCTCTGGTCACCCCCAAAACCGATTCTTCCTTTGGCCGCCTCTCCTTCCAGTTCTCTGCTGCCAATGACTGGAACGAACTACAAAAATCTCTGGAACTGGAAACACATCTCCCTCACTAGCTTTAAGCACCAGCTGTCAGAGCAGCTCACAGATTACTGCACCTGTACACAGCCCATCTATAATTTAGCCCAAACAACTACCTCTTCCCCTACTGTATTTATTTATTTTTGCTCCTTTGCACCCCATCATTTCTACTTTGCACATTCTTCCACTGCAAATCTACCATTCCCGTGTTTTACTTGCTATATTGTATTTACTTCACCACCATGGCCTTTTTTTGCCTTTACCTCCCTTATCTCACCTCATTTGCTCACATTGTACATAGACTTATTTTTCTACTGTATTATTGACTGTATGTTTGTTTGTTTTACTCCATGTGTAACTGTGTTGTATGTGTTGAACTGCTCTGCTTTGTCTTGGCCAGGTCATAATTGTAAATGATAACTTGTTCTCAACTTGCCTACCTGGTTAAATAAAGGTGAAATAAATCAAATAAAATATATTTTGATTTGTTTTCCTTTTTTTTTGGTTACTACACTGCGACCTGTATGCTCTAGTCGGCTGGCCCCTGCTACATATTCGTCGCAAGACCCACTGGCTCCAGGTCATCTACAAGTCCATGCTAGGTAAAGCTCCACCTTATCTCAGTTCACTGGTCACGATGGCAACACCCACCCGTAGCACGCGCTCCAGCAGGTGTATCTCACTGATCATCCCAAAAGGCTTGACAGAAACGGTAGCAGAAGTTGAACTTTTGTTGCACACATATCCAGATGATGCTGCATACCATTTTGTGCAATGACATTGTAGGTGTGATTAAGGCATGAGAGAGTGCTGCAGTTGAGGCTGCTGAGTCACGGAGACAGACATGTTGACACGGAGACAGAGAGACGTGTTGTGACAACTTTTTACTAGTTTTAGCTAGGCTATTTATGCCTCTATCACACCGATAGCGTTATGAAGCAAAATGGTAAGCAGCATTACCTGGATTAATTAATGTCAACATTCACTTTCTGTTACCAAGGTCATGCCGAGACGAATTAACTTTAATGGGAAATAAATGGCTACAGTTTACTCTGTTTTTTGTTTGTTATTTCATGAAATGTTTTTTTTTTTTTTTGAAAAAGGGCCCATGCCAGTTATCCCGGTAGAAGATTATGGCACAGGGTTTTACCCAATTGTGTCTTGTCTTATTGTAATTATTTAAATAGAATATGGGGGGGAAATGGTGTTGCGCATGTCACCATTGATATCTGCACTATGAGGAGATTTGATGTAAAGTCCCTCCTTTTAACTCACTTGCACATTAGTTGTATTTGTTCTTTCTTTGTTCTTTTTCCACACAATCCATTATGTACAATTGCACTAAATATTACTTGAATAATGCAAGATTTAAAATCCCAGCAGTTTTTAAAATGACATAACAATAACACTAATTAACCCAGTGTAACATTGTTGCTACATCAATCTTATGCTCTTCTATTGCACAACTCTAATTTCTACATAGGTCACAAATAAAGCTATCCCCCAGTAAAATTTTAGCACAACTCATGAGCCCACCTCCTGCACTGCTCACACCTGATTCCAGTCCCCACCTGTGACTGAAAACAGGGGGAGAGATGCCAATTGAAAAGCTCTCTCTTAAAAACATAGCTAGCTATATAATATAAAATGCGGTGTAAAATAGCTCAAAGGCTATAAAGTAGCATTAACTGTAAAGCTATCAGTCACTAGTGGAAACATTTACAACTGCAAACAAGTTACGTTTTCTTTTTAATATATTTTACCTCAGACAATCTGGTAGTAAGGTTCCTAGCTAGCACCCCTAGCAGCTTATGCTAACTAGCTAGCTGGAGTGCTTTTACTGCTAGTGAAGTTGCTACTATTTCTGTGGATTATTTATCTTAAGGCTTTCCTACTTGTATATTTACAAAACTCTTATAGATCTAACATCATTGGAATAAATCTACAACTGTTTTAAATGTTTAAAAAATGTGATCAATTTACCACAAAATCTTTTTTGTTGAAATATCTCAAAGTTATGAAGACACAGCGGACATTTTTTGTTGAGCAAGAGCAGTGGCAGCCAGGGAAAGTGTTGGGGAAATAATTTGGTGACATTTTGTGGTTTTAATGTGAATTACAGGGGGGGGTAAAAAAAAAAATATATATATATATCATCTTTTTTGGCCTGTTTTGCATGTTATTTTTTGCATTAATACATGTCACATATCAGTTTGCCAACAATGTAAAAAAATATATATATAATTGAGTTAATGAAGCCTCATACAAACATGGTCTCTTTTGTTTTCTTGAGTAAGGCAGCTCCAAAATGCAGGTGTTTCAGCCGAGCTCAGTGGTTTCTGTGGTGGAGGGGCAACGCCAGCAGAAAATATGGAGTGTTGCGCCGTGTGTTCTGTCACTCATGGGGACGCTACGTCACCGCCAAGTCTAAGGGTAGAGCTAGAAAATTCTAGCCCCTTGGGTGCTTCCATAGAGTTACATTAGAAGTGCCCATCCAAGAAGACTCAAGATCATTGGCCACAGATAAGAGGATGTCAAGTCTCGTTATATGTATAGTAGCTTTGATTGGACTGATCATGTCAACATCATACTTTCAAAATCTTAGCCAGCAGTCATCATCATGAATCAAGTCGACAATCTACTGGCAAATCGTTTTTAATCCTTATCATATGAAGATAAATAATTAAGGGAAATTATAGATAAAAACATATAGGTGCTCATCGGCCATTGGACATAAACATTACACAACAAGTTGGAAATCGCAAATTCAACAATGAGTGGTTTGGAAGGAATCAGTGACAGTGGCTAACTCTGCAAGCATTTACAAAGCAATCACTAGCCTGCTATTCTGCGGAGTGGCTGTGTGGTCCCAAATCTGGGATTAGGGGGCTCTTTTCCAAGTTTAAAATGATAAACATTCAACATTGGCCATGCTGTCAATGAAGCATGATTTGTGCCGTGCTCAAAACAACAGTTAACTCAGAACTGTGAAAACGTGTCTTCAGTGAGCTCAAGACAACTGGGAAGTCGGGATTTTTACATTTTTTTATTTAACCTTAATTTAAGTAGGCAAGTTAAGAACAAATTGTTATTTACAATTACGACCTACCCCGGCAAAACCCTAACCCGGACGACGCTGGGCCAATTGTGCGCCGCCCTATGGGACTCCCAATCACGGCCAGTTGTGATACAGCCTGGAATCAAACCAGGGTCTGTGGTGACGCCTCTAGCACTGAGATGTAGTGCCTTAGACCGCTGCACCACTCAGAAGCCACGTGGGAGCCACTCGGGAACAAACAAGCTCCGACTGGGAAAATATGTTTTGAACGGTCATCCATCTCGGAATTGTAAATCCGGCCTCTTTCCAGAGCTACGACCTGAAGATCAATGACGTCATTATGATTCAACCTTGTTTTTTCAGAGTTCCCAGTTGTTTTGAAAGCACCATAAATCCAGAGAATGCCAGACTTTGATGACAAAATCTGCCCACGAATGACCGCCATGCCACCTTCCTTTTCAAGTGAGCACAACAAGGTGAGTCCAAAAATGTATTGTATGCTGCTGCATAAATGATGTAATATGCCGGAGAGCTATGTACACTGTAGCTAAGAAAGTAATGCTAAGTGTATTCTGTGTAGTAAGGTGTTAGTAGCCCATGTGCCTCACCCTAATAAATTGGTCTATTTACCCCTCTTAATTTCGCCTACTGTTCTGACTTGGTGGTGCAAATGTAGCCTATAACCTGTTTTAGAGAAATGTAATAATCAAATATTGTAAGAGCTTTCATTGTCTGCTTATATGCCCCCTTTATTTATCCCACGATTCTGACTTGGTGTACAGGGAGAAACACTGTAAGAACGGCCCATGTTCTGAATTCTGTCACTGTACATTACATTAACAAATAGTTATATTGACCACATCTGTCCTAGCTTGCTCATTAGTGTCTTAATTGAAATGACGGATTGCCTCTTATCCACTTGCCGTCCCCTTATGCCATAGTTTGTACATCTCAATTGTCATTATAAACCACATTTGTTTAAGCAAGTCAGCCATATCAGCTATGTTTTTCTAAAGGCAGTAAATGAGGCTGAATGAACTGCCAGACAAGGCTCAACTGCCAGACAAGGCTCAACTGATGGCCAGGTGCAGCAGTGATAAGGTGTTGGGGCTCTGCTGTTGGGACAGGACCTAACAGTTTGTGGGCACCTTTTGTCACTGTTATAGTGCAATTCATGTATTGTTTAGTGTTGTGGCTTTGCTGGCATCCCACTTTCTTTTTTTTTTTTTGTTGCTCCATCAATATTTACATGCTAAAATTGCCAAGGCTCATTTATAGGGTCTGGAGCTGCACTAGTGGACATTTGAAATGGAAGTTATGGAAGTTATGAAACTCCCTTGCATGCTTGTGTTATGGGAAAAGTCCACAATGAAAATGACAGTAAATGTGGAGAGTGATAGGTTACATTTGCCTCTGTTGGCCATCAAGTAGGCTATTTCTGTGCCATTGCAGTGTGCTGTAGCCCACCATTTGATACAATAAATATATTGAAATCATATCACTGGAGTCATTGCAAATCAATTTGTGCCATTTGTGTAGCTTACCTGGACCTGGCAAACGGATGTAATAAATAGCCTATACATCGGATCGGTGTCCCTATACCGGGAAGGTTGTTGCTAACGTGCCCTAATGGGACAAGAATGAGGCTGCAAGTAACAGCCAACTTTCCAGGATATAGACATGTCTTATATGGGCAGAAAGCTTCAATGCTTGTTAATCTAACTGCACTGTCCAATTTACAGTAGCTATTAGTGAAAAACGACCATACTATTGTTTGAGGAGAGTAGCAGTAGCTATTACAGTGATAAACTACCATGCTATTGTTTGAGGAGAGTAGCAGTAGCTATTACAGTGAGATAATACCATGCTATTGTTTGAGGAGAGTAGCAGTAGCTATTACAGTGATAAACTACCATACTATTGTTTGAGGAGAGTAGCAGTAGCTATTACAGTGATAAACTACCCTGCTATTGTTTGAGGAGAGTAGCAGTAGCTATTACAGTGATAAACTACCATGCTATTGTTTGAGGAGAGTAGCAGTAGCTATTACAGTGATAAACTACCATACTATTGTTTGAGGAGAGTAGCAGTAGCTATTACAGTGATAAACTACCATGCTATTGTTTGTGGAGAGTAGCAGTAGCTATTACAGTGATAAACTACCCTGCTATTGTTTGAGGAGAGTAGCAGTAGCTATTACAGTGATAAAATACATGCTATTGTTTGAGGAGAGTAGCAGTAGCTATTACAGTGATAAACGACCATGCTATTGTTTGAGGAGAGTAGCAGTAGCTATTACAGTGATAAACTACCATGCTATTGTTTGAGGAAAGTGCACAACAACAAAACACTTATCAGGACAACTGGTTTGATACATTCACCTCTGAAGGTAAGTAATGTACTGACATTCAGTAATCTGGCTCTGATTTGTCATCCTGAGGGTCCCAGAGATAAAATGTAGCATAGCTTTGTTTGATAAAGTCCATTTTTATATTCAAATGTAGGAACTGGGTTCTAAAGTTTGAACCCCTGCAGTTTTCTGCCAAACAATAACCAAACATTTGTTTTTTAAAGTTAGGCCAAGTGTTTCTTGCACAGAGATTTGCTATTGTTTGAGGAGAGTAGCAGTAGCTATTACAGTGAGAAAATACGAGATGATAAACTACCCTGCTATTGTTTGAGGAGAGTAGCAGTAGCTATTACAGTGATAAACTACCATGCTATTGTTTGAGGAGAGTAGCCCCTGTCCAACTTTCATCACTCAAACTCACCTGTCAGATTTTTCTGTAGTTATGCACAAGCGCAAACTGGATTTATTTCAGCAAGAAGGCTGGCTCTCGAGGGAGTGTGGTGTATGGCCTGGAGTGCCTGGATACAGCCCTTAGCCATGCTATACTGGCAATATACCACAAACCACGAGGTGCCTCATTGCTGTTATTAACTGGTCATCAACGTATATGGCCAATATACCACAACTAAGGCTTATGTCCTAAGAACAGCCCGTAGCCATGTTCTAAGAACAGCCCTTAGCCGTTGTCACACCCTGATCTGTTTCACCTGTCTTTGTGCTTGTCCTCACCCCCCACCAGGTGTCTCCCATCTCTTGTCCTTATCCCCTGTGTATTTATACCTGCGTTTTCTGTTTGTCTGTTGCCAATTCGTCTTCTCCCGGCAAGTCCTACAAGTGTGTTTCCTGTGCTCTAGTTTTCCCAGTTCTGACCTTTCTGCCTGTACTGACCCTGCCTGCCGGCCTGTACATCCCTGACTCGGATCACGACACTTTGCCTGCCTTGGCTTACCTTTTGCCTGCCACTTGTACCATAATAAACTCAGACTCATTGTAAACGCTTGTCGTCTGGGGAAGGAGAGGAGGACCAAGGTGCAGCGTGGTAAGTGTCCATATTTTAATGAACACTGAAAACAATAAACAGCCAACGAACAGTCCTGTAAGGTGCAACACAACACTAAACAGAAAATAACCACCCACAAAACACAATGGAAAACAGGCTACCTAAATATGGTTCTCAACGATTGACAGCTGCCTCTGATTGAGAACCATACCAGGCTAAACACAGAAATAGACAATCATAAACAAACTAACATAGACAACCCACCCAACTCACGCCCTGACCATACTAAAACAAAAGACAAAACAAAGGAACTAAGGTCAGAACGTGACAGGCAGGAGGAAGGCTCTGGCAGCGCTGGACAGGCGGGAGCACCTGTAGGGAGGAGACAGCTGCCACAGGAGGGCTGGTGTGTGGAGGTGGCACCGGATAGACCGGACCGTGAAGGCGCACTGGAGCTCTTGAGCACTGAGCCTGCCCAACCTTACCTGGCTGAATGCTCCCCGTAGCCAGGCCAGTGCGGCGAGGTGGAATAGCCCGCACTGGGCTGTGCTGGCGAACCGGGGACACCATGCGTAAGGCTGGTGCCATGTACACCGGCCCGAGGAGAAGCACTGGGGACCAGATGCGCTGAGCCGGGTTCATGGCACCTGGCTCGATGCCCACTCTAGCCTGGCTGATACGAGGCGCTGCAATGTACCGCACCGGGCTATGCACACACACCGGGGACACCGTGCGCCTCACGGCATAACACGTTGCCTGCCCGGTTCCTCTCTCTCTCCGGTAAGCACTGGGAGTTGGCTCAGGTCTCCTACCTGACTTAGCCAAACTCTCCGAGTGACCCCCCCCCCCAATACATTTTTGGGGCTGCCTCTCGGGCTTCCTTGCCAGCCGTGTTCCCTCGAAGCTCTGGCCCCATTACCTGTTGCCTCCACCTGTTCCCATGGGAGGTGATCCCTGCCAGCCAGGATCTACTCCCATGTGTAGCAACCCTTGCTGTCCAAAACGTCCTCCCATGTCCAGGAGTCCTGAGATTGCTGCTGCCCGATACCACGCTGCTTGGTCCTTTTTTGGTGGGTGGTTCTGTAACGCTTGTCATCTGGGGAAGGAGAGGAGGACCAAGGTGCAGCGTGGTAAGTGTCCACATTTTAAATATTTTAATGAACACTGAAAACAAAACAATAAACAACCAACGAACAGTCCTGTAAGGTGCAACACAACACTAAACTGAAAATAACCACCCACAAAAAACAATGGAAAACAGGCTGCCTAATTATGGTTCTCAATCATGGACAACATTGACAGCTGCCTCTGATTGAGAACCATACCAGGCCAAACACAGAAATAGAAAATCATAGACAAACTAACATAGACAACCCACCCAACTCACGCCCTGACCATACTAAAACAAAAGACAAAACAAGGGAACTACGGTCAGAACGTGACACTCGTACTATCCGCCTCCTGTGTCTGCATCTGGGTCTTAGCCTGATGGGAAATTATCTGGAGATTTTAATAAGGGTGATTTCTCTTCTCTTGCAACATATTGTTAAACTCGCAATAATTATTATTTTGATGGAAAAATGTATTTTGCGTCTTAGCCTACATCACTAAAAATTTGCTCAATAACACTATGGAACGAGGGTTTATTGGATAAATGTAGCAACCCCTCTCTTGCTGTGAAAAGCATTTTTAGCCTAATTTTCAGGCCTTGTGGGCCGGTTTTCTAAGGTCATTGGACTATACATTGACCTGGCAAACCTGCACGACAGTGATCGCCAAATCCGAGCCAGTGTAGGCATTACTGCTGGTTTTCTTTACTCCCTAGTGGACCAATGGAGACTCATTATCTTCGCTTCCCTTTAATCCCACATTCTTGGAAAAACTGTGCTAAATCTTGCAATCGAAAGAAATGGCACTGAAAGCTAAGAAACAGATGGAGAAGGAAAATATCTGAGTAACCTAACTAAAGGTATGTGTAACTGCAAAATGGATTCAATAGGGTTGTTGGAAAAGTTGAACTGAACAATTTCTGCATTAGTTTTCAAATCATTTGCTCTAGCTTTTAAATAATTTGCTTGCAAGTGTTTTTGTTTTGCTTCCGATATCATTTTTGTATACAATTCTACTCATTTTGCACTCAATTTATTACATTTTTTATTTCAACAATCTATAATTTAACCTTTCCTCTAATATTATTTTTACATTTTCAACTTTATTTTTCATGTTTATGGTTAATTTTATTTTGAATTCAATACTTAAGGTGTGAAACCTAATATAATTTATTTATATCACTGACTAGCAAGATTTCTCTCACCTGGTGTCCGAGTGCTGAATCAGTCCATGACAAGAGGGCAGTAGGCCTTCTTCTGCTCCGACCTAGAGGTCTGGATTTGAGAAACGGTGCTTGGCTGGGCTATATCTGTGCTGCACAAGTCTATAAGCTCTGTTTGCTCTGATACAAAGGCTGGCATCTGGTCAATGCTTAAAAGAAAATACCCTTTTTTAATAAATCTGGATCATGGCTTACAGACAGAACAGCATTTGCATTCAACAACAACAGAAGGTATATTGGTTTATTTTCTTTTGTCTCTCCCCTCTCTCTCTCAAATTCACCTTGTCTCCAGTGGATTTTTTTAACTCAACTGAAGCGAGAATAAAAATATTTCAAAGATCACGGACATATAAAAGGGAAAGTAGGCTACTTATTTAATTATACCCCCTAAAGAAATACACCGTTTCAATTCAAGTGCATTCTTGATGTGTTGTCAGCTTCTTAAACATCGCAGAGAACTCACAGGCCCACCTCTGACACCTAGTTAATATTCACAACCTGTCTATCCATTCCATTGAATCTGAAGATGGCGCGTGGGATGCAACTTTCTGATTGGTGTTTAAAGCAACTGTGTTACTCCTACCTGTGTGTGTGCGTGGTTTTGTTTGTTTGTACTAGGCCTATAATTGTAAATCTTGCTCAGGCATGACGACATGGGCGCCCAAGCATTTTGCTTATTTAGGGAGCATTTATTCAGGCGATTGGCCGTCTGATTGACAAAGGCAGGGGATGCTAAAGCATGCTACTTGTTATGCAGCTAAAGTCTGTCAAGCCTCCAACACCTGCTCTCTCAGATGCTTATTTCATTAAGCGCTTCTATCCCATGTTGAAGAGACTTCTTGTTTTTATGATGGATTGGTGGAAGGTTAGCCTGGATACTTTCACCTAGAGCACATAACAATACAATTTACACTTTGGTTCAAAAGTTTGGGGTAACTTAGAAATGTTTTTGTTTATGAAAGAAAAGCCATTAAAATAACATCAAATTGATCAGAAATACAGTGTAGACATGGTTAATGTTGTAAATGACTATTGTAGCTGGAAACGGCTGATTTTTAATGTAATATCTACATAGGAGTACAGAGGCCCATTATCAGCAACCATCACTCCTGTGTTCCAATGCCACGCTGTGTTAGCTAATCCAAGTTCATCATTTTTAAAGGCTAATTGATCATTAGAAAATCCTTTTGCAAATATATTAGCACAGCATTAAAACACCAGTCTCAACGTCAACAGCGAAGAGGTGACTCCAGGATGCTGTCCTTCTAGGCAGAGTTCCTCTGTCCAGTGTCTGTGTTATTTTGCCCATCTTAATCTTTTATTTTATTGGCCAGTCTGAGATATGGCTTTTTCTTTGCAACTCTGCCTAGAAGGCCAGAATCTCGGAGTCACCTCTTCACTGTTGAAGTTGAGACTGGTGTTTTAATGCTGTGCTAATATATTTGCAAAAGGGTTTTCTCATGATCAATTAGCCTTTAAAAATGATGAACTTGGATAAGCCTGTAATCCACCAATGCTGATGCTTCAGATACTCAAATAGTCTAAAGAAGGCCAGTTTTATTGCTTCTTTAATCAGAACAACAGTTTCCATCTGTGCTAACATAATTGCAAAATGGTTTTCTAATGATCAACTAGCCTTTTAAAATGATAAACTTGGATTAGCCAACACAACGTGCCATTGGAACACAGGAGTGATGGATGCTGATAATGGGCCTCTGTAGACCTATGTACTGTAGATATTCCATTAAAAAGAAAATCAGCCGTTTCCAGCTACAATAGTCATATACAATGTCAACACTGTATTTCTGATCAAATGTATGTCATTTTAATGGACAAAAATGTCATTTTCTTTCGAAAACAAGGACATTTCTAAGTGACCCCAAACTTTTGAACGGTAGTGTATATGGACTGGTTACCTATCAAAACCAATCCTAACTGGGAAGGAAGTAAAACATACAGCACAAATCCTGCCCAGCAAATTTAAAGTAGGAAATCCACCAGGATTCAACCCTGAGCCCTTTTCTGATATATTATTTATTATTTAACATTTATTATGTGCCTGATACTCGCGCTGCTCTGTACTCTGCCTTATGAGTGCATGCATGTGCTAGTGTGGCAAATATCCATTTCCATTCCATACATTTGGTTACAGATTAGACTAATTCTCAAATGACATCATTTTCCCCACATAGTGCACCGCTTTTCCTTTAAAATATGCACATGGAGTCACTTACCCGGCCTTTCACTAGGGGCCAGCTAAATAGCTTATCACAAATGTCATGCATGAAGCGGTTGCCTGTCCAATTGCTGCTGTGATAACAGCGGCTGAGGTGTTTCTCTGTGAGGATCATTGCCGCTCTTGACACTGACACATATAAATGTTGTGGTTGTGGTTCTTTGCGGTGGGAACAGCTCGCTTCTCTCAGATGCTATTTTCATGCAGAAATATGTTGCCAAGGTAACAGAGACGTTGAGAGGCTGAGTGAGCGCTGGGAAATTATCTGAATTCCAGGACTGCAGCAGTAGTCGTGGGGCGAGCAGAGCCCTAAAATACGTTACTCTGCATCAAGAACAGGGCAGATAGGTTCACTGACAAAAAAAAATTACATTAGGCCTACCATTGTGTAGTTTTGAAACATTGAAATGTCATATTTTAGCCTAGGTGTCTATGTGACAATTTAGCCAAAATGTTCCTCGTAAGGATCAAAGTGTTTTTCTCATCCACCTCCCTCTCTGTCTTTTGATGTAAATGCATTCAATTGAAATGCACATCACAAACGTGTCAACCTTTTATTTGATTACTTCTATTTTATAATCCTTATCAAGTTTCGTCCTCATTCCACCCAGTTACCAAATGTGCCACGTGCGCCCCTCTTCAAAAGAGCATAGCTATTGCGTCTACATTTCAAATCAGCGTCTCAAAAGCACTGAATAGCAATAGGAATGGCTGTATCCTGTAGCTGGTTTTACACAGAAAACATGGTCACGTTTTAGATCAGAATACCCTAAAAGCCTTGTTTCTGATGAGCTGGCTGACATTTTCTCCTTAAACACATGGATCCCCACCTGGGACACGGTGCCATAAACATAACCCCAGTGACAACTGATCAAACAAATTATTCTATTACTATTCGACTGATCAGTTCATTTGATCAGTCCAAGTTAGTGCAATATGACATTCTGCCCAATGGGACATTGTTTGAGAATGGTTTGATATCTCAATTTACTATGCACAGTGGAAGAGGAAGCATCAGATATCAAAGGTTGCTTCTTCGAATCCCTGAGCCGGCAAGGTGTTAACATCACGCCGAAATGAGCAAGGCACTGAACCCTAAATACTCCAGGGTCACTGTCGATAATGGTTGATGTGTCACAACTTCCCCCGAAGTCGGTTCCTCTCCTTGTTCGAGCGGCGGTTGGCGTCGCCGGTCTTCTAGCCATCATCGATCCACTTTTCATTTTCCATTTGTTTTGTCTTGTCTTCTCACACACCTGGTCTCAATTTCCCTCATTACATGTTGTGTCCCCCCATGTCTTTGTTCCCATTTGTTTATTGTTCTGGTTTCCGGTGGTTTTATAAATAAAATTGCTCGGTTGATGAGCCAGTTTTGCTCTCCTGCGCCTGACTTCCCTGCCGCCAGTTACGCTCTCCCTTACAGAATTCCGCACCACTAATGGAGTCAGCAGGAGCAGGTGCCCCTGGTATAAGGGGAGCGCGTCCGGGAGCACACAGCGATGCTCCACAATCTTGGCACCGCCATGGACCGCGTTGTTCAAACAATGGATCGCTGGGAGAGTTCTTCCAGCTCCTCCACCAGCACAACTGGGGTCTCCACTACTCACCACCCCCTCCCCCCCCTTCTCCTGGGATTCGTCTCGCCCTTCCAGAGGATTCGTCTCGCCCTTCCCCGGGAATATGACGGGACGGCTTCGGGCCTTGAGAGGGTGTCCGCCCTCGACTCATGCCTCTCTGGTAAAGCCCTGAAGTGGGCCAACACCGTGTGGGGAGAGGGAGATGCAGCATTGGAGCATTTCGAGGAGTTCACCTGCCACTTCCGGGCAGTCTTCACCACCCGCCCGAGGGTAGAGCGGTGGGTGAGCGCCTCTTCCGTCTGAGACAGGGGACGAGGAGCGCCCAGGAGTTCGCCCTGTAGCTTCGGATCCTGGCGCCGGCTGATGGATGGAACGACAGGGCCCTGATCGACCCTTATTGTTGCAGTCTGCACGAGGACGTCCATCGGGAGTTGGCCTGCAGAGACACCACCCTCACCTTCAACCAGCTGGTGGACCTGTCCATCCGGCTGGATATCCAGATCGGGGTTTGTTGGTTCCAACCCCCCGCACCACCTCTCCTCTGGAAGGTGCGGTGCACAGGGAGACCAGAGGAGGTTCCAGCTCGTACACCATCTGTGGCCGCAGAGGTCACACTGCCGGTCAGTGCCGGGTTGGTTCCTCTGGGGATTGGTAGCAGCAGGCAGGGCACTCTGGCGTCACCCCAGGTAAGCCGGCACCATTCTCACCCAGAACCCTCTGTTGCACATATATTTTTATATGTTACTTTTTCTGAGTTTTCCCCACATTCCCAGCATAAGGCGCTCGTCGATTCAGGCACGGCTGGGAATTTTATAGATAGATCGTTCGCCCATAGTTTAGGGATCCCCATTGTTCCCGTGGCTGTGCCCTTCCCCGTTCACGCCTTAGATAGTCGACCATTAGGGTCAGGGTTGATTAGGGTGGCCACCGCTCCTCTGGGCATGGTGATTCAGGGGGGTCACAAGGGGATAATTAGTCTTTTCCTCATTGACTATCCTGCGTTTCCAAAGGTGCTAGGCCTACCCTGGTTAGCTTGTCATGATGACCCCACTGTTTCTTGGCAACAGAGGGCTCTCACGGGGTGGTCGCGAGAGTGCTCGGGGGGTGTGTTAGGGGTTTCCGTTGGTGCTACCACAGTGGAAAGTCCAGACCAGGTCTCCACCGTACGCATTCCTCCGGAATATTCCGACTTGGCTCTCGCCTTCTCTCAGAAGAGGGCGACTCAATTACCACCTCATCATCGGGGGGATTGTGCGATAAATCTCCTGGTAGTTGCCGCACTTCCCAGGAGTAAAGTTTATCCCCAGGCGTAGACGGTGGATATGAAAACATATGTCACTGAATCCCTGCGTCAGGGGTTCATTCGGTCCTCTACTTCACCCACCTCCTCAAGTTTCTTTTTTGTGAAGATGGAGGGAGGTCTGCGCCTGTGTATTGACTATCAAGGCCAGAACCAGTATAGCTACCTGCTACCGCTCGTAGCCACTGCGATTGAGTCAATGCACGGGGCGCGCTTGGCAATGGACGTGAGGGTTTATATTTCCTCCTGCTCGGTGTGCGCCCAGTGTAAGGCTCCTAGGCACCTGCCCAGAGGTAAGTTACAACCCTTACCCGTTCCACAGCGGCCGTGGTCGCACCTGTCGGTGGATTTCCTTACCGATCTCTCCCCCCTGGCAGGGTAACACCGCGATCCTGGTCGTGGATCGGTTCTCTAAGTCCTGCCGTCTCCTCCCTCTGCCCGGTCTCCTTACGGCCCTACAGACTGCGGAAGCCTTGTTTACGCACGTCTTCCAGCACTACGGGGTGCCTGAAGAATATTGTTTCTGATCGAGGTCCCCAGTTCACGTTGAGGGTCTGGAAGGTGTTCATGGAACGTCTGGGGGTCTCGATCAGCCTTACCTCAGTGTTCGCACCGGGGGACCGGGTCTGGCTCTCGACATGAAACCTGCCCCTCTGCCTGCCCTGCCGGAAGCTGGGCCCGCGGTTTGTGGGGCCATTTAAAGTCCTGAGGAGAGTGAACGAGGTTTGTTACAGGTTACAGCCTCCCCCCGATTACCGTATTAAGCCCTCGTTCCATGTGTTTCTCCTCAGGCCGGTGGTGGCTGGCCCGCTCCAGGAGTCTGAGGTGCGGGAGGTTCCTCCGCCCCCTCTGGACATTGAGGGGGCCTCGGCGTACTCCGTTCGCTCCATACTAGATTCGAGGCGTCGGACGAGGGGCCTTCAGTACCTCGTGGAGTGGGAGGGGTACGGTCCGGAGGAGAGGTGCTGGGTTCTGGTCGAGGACGTGTTGGACCCTTCAATGCTGCAGGAGTTCCACCGTCTCCATCCGGATCGCCCTGCGCCTCGCCCTACGGGTCGTCCCAGAGACCGGTGTTGGCGCGCAGCTGGAGCCGCGCGTCAAGGGGGGGCCTAAGTCGGTTCTTCTCGTTGTTTGGGCGATTCTTGGAGTCGCCGGTCTTCTAGCCATCATCGATCCATTTTTCATTTTCCATTTGTTTTGCCTTGCCTTCTCACACAACTGGTCTCAATTTCCCTCATTGTGTATTTAACCCTCAGTTCCTCCATGTCTTTTTTTAACCTTTTATTTTTTAGTTTACTAGGCAAGTCAGTTAAGAACAAATTATTTGTGCGGAATTGTTTATTGTAAGTGCATGCGCACGTTTTCTCTGGTGCACGATGGGTTTTGTACCCATTTGTTTATTGTTCTGGCTCCGTTGATTACCCAGTTTTGCTCTCCTGCGCCTGACTTCCATGCCGCCAGTTACGCTCTCCCTTACATGATGTGTCTCAGGGGGAAGTTGGGATATGCAAGAAACACATTTCCATCTCACACTTGTACAGGTTAAAATCACTTAAACAAGCAGTGAAACAAGACAAATATAAGCAACCCCTAATTGAGCAGGCAGAGCTTTTGTGTTAATAAATAGTTTTACTGTATTTGGAATCGCGGGATAAACCAAGAGGGATGACATCCATGTAGTGATTTGTTGTTAAATGACCCGTCTTCATATATTACATACGATCAGCAGTTTGCAGAGGATAGACCTATTTTGACATTGCCCATAGGCACAGATCTAGGATCAGCGCTTACCTTCCCTCAAACCTAACCTTAACCATTAGTGAAGTAAAAATGCAACACTGGCCTCAGATCACCAGCTAGGGTCAACTTCATCTTACTCTGCATCGCTGACTGCAGGGGCCTCTCTGACTGAGTTGTGTTTGAACAAAGAGAAATGGTCCCTGACTCCCCTAGCAGTCTCTATCCTCCAATATCCTCCATTACCGGAAATCTGCAGTGATAACAAGATTAGCATAAGCTTTGTCTTAGCAAGTCACTGAGAATGAAAGGGCTTCTTAGAGAGGATTAGTCTCCTCTCGCCCTCTGCCAGGAGCTGATAGTTATAGAGCTGACTCTGACTGACTGGCAGTCTGCTAGCCCATTAGGTAGCTCCTATTCACATTTCTCTATCACTGGCTAATCAATGAGGAATCCATCACTACAGGTGCTTAGGAGGGAGACAGAGAGAAAATAACCTCCATAAGCGATACCAGCTATCAGGCAAATGGGCAGAAAATGGTTCCTAATGGTGCCTGGCTTGTCTGGTGTAAACTGCTGCCAGCCTCTTTACCCATCCCCCCCAGAGCAGATGAGGAACTGGGAGAGAAGGAGAGAGAGGCATAGACAGAGGATAAGAGTGATAGATACAGAGTGAGGGAAGAAGAGAGCATAATGAACACGGGGTAGAATGATAGAGAGACAGGAGAGAAAGCATAATGAGAAAGAGAAGAAGAGACAGAGAGAGGAGAGATAGAGTCTGGGAGAAAGTGTTTGAGACAGACATCAAATCAAATTTTATTAGTCACATGCTCCCAATACAACAGGTGTAGACCTTATAGTGAAATGCTTACTTACGAGCCCCTAACCAACAATGCAAGTTTAAAAAAATACAGATAAGAATGAAATGAAATAAATGAAATAAAAGTAACAAGTAATTAAAGAGCAGCAGTGAAATAACAATAGCGAGACTATATACAGGTGGTACCGATACAGAGTCAATGTGCGGGGACACCGGTTAGTTGGGGTAGTATGTACATGTAGGTAGAGTTATTAAAGTGACTATGCATAGATAATAACAGCAGCAGCGTAAAAGGGGGTGCATGCAAATAGTCTGGGTAGCCATTTGACTAGATGATCAGGAGTCTTATGGCTTGAGGGTAGAAGCTGTTTAGAAGCCTCTTGGACCTAGACTGGTGCTCCGGTACCGCTTGCCATACGGTAGCAGAGAGAACAGTCTATGACTAGGGTGGCTGGAGTCTTTGACAATTTTTAAGGCCTTCCTTTGACACCGACTGGTATAGAGGTCCTGGATGGCTGGATGGCTGGAAGCTTGGCCCCAGTAATGTACTGGACCGTTCGCACTACCCTCTATAGCGCCTTGCGGTCGGAGGCTGAGCAGTTACCTTACCAGGCAGTGATGCAACCAGTCAGAATGCTCTCGATGGTGCAGCTGTATAAATCCTTTTGAGGATCTGAGGGCCCATGCCTTTTTGAGGGGGAAAATATATTGTTGTGCCCTATTCACGACTGTCTTGGTGTGCTTGGACCATGTTAGTTTGCTGGTAAGCCTGAGTGGTAGGCCTGATCACCGACAACGACAAGACAGCCTATAGGGAGGAGGTCAGAGACCTGGCCGGGTGGTGCCAGGACAACAACCTCTCCCTCAACGTGATCAAAACAAAAGAGATGATAGTGGACTACAGGAAAAAGAGGACAGAGCACGCCCCCATTCTCATCACTGAGGCTGCAGTGGAGCAGGTTGAGAGCTTCAAGTACCTTGGTGTCCACATCACCAACAAACTAACATGGTCCAAGCACACCAAGACAGTCATGAAGAGGGCATGACAAAACCTTTTCCCCCTCACGAGACTGAAAAGATTTGGCATGGGTCCCCAGATCCTCAAAAGATTCTACAGCTGCACCATCGAGAGCATTGAGAGTACTGCCCAGTACATCACTGGGGCCAGGCTTCCTGCAATCCAGGACCTATATAATAGGCGGTGTCAGAGGAAAGCCCATAAAATTGTCAGAGACTCCAATCACCCAAGTCATAGACTGTTTTCTCTACTACCGCACGGCAAGCGGTACCGGAGCACCAAGTCTTGGACCAAAAGGCTCCTTAACAGCTTTTACCCCCAAGCCATAAAACTGCTGAACAATCAATCAAATGGTCACTATTACATTGACCCCCCCCCCTCCATTTGTTTTTACACTGCTGCTACTCGCTGTTTATTTATACATAGTAACTTCACCCCTACCTACATGTACAAATGACCTCTAACCTGAACCCCTCGGTACCGGTACCCCCTGTATGTAGCTCGTTATTGTTATGTTTTATAATTTTTTACTTTAGTTTATTTGGTAACTATTGTCTTAACTCTTCTTGAACTGCACTATTGGTTAAGGGCTTGTAAGTTAGCATTTCACGGTAAGGTCTCCACTTGTTGTTTTCGGCGCATGTGACAAAGTTTGATTTGATTTGATCACCTAATAAATAAAAACCTCACATGGCACTACTCCTGAAAAAGTTAATTGGGCTGAAATGGACTCTGCTCGGGAGTCCCCCGAGTCTCAAATGGAATAGGCCCGAGTCCAGCATGTTGACTGGGTATAGTACGCCACGAGACCCTAACCCGCTTTGGTGCGCTCTGACAGCTGTTGTTTGCCAAGTGTGCTAAGCTGAATCATCCTGAAAATTTTTCCAATTTTGATAATTGCTGACTGCAGGAATGTCCACCAGAGCTGTTGCCAGAGAATTTAATGTTTATTTCTCTGCCATGAGCCGCCTCCCAACGTCGTTTTAGAGAATTAGGAAATTCAACTGGCCTCACAATCACAGACCACATGTATGGTGTCGTGTGGGCGAAAGGTTTGCTGATGTCAACATTGCGAACAGAGTGCCCTATGGTGGTGGTGGGGTTATGGTATTGGCAGGCATCAGCTATGGGCAACGAGCACAATTACATTTTATCAATGGCAATTTCAATGCACAGAGATACTGTGCATCTGTTGCCATCACCTCATGATTCAGAGTACACAATTCCTGGAAGCTGAAAATGTCCCAGTTCTTCCAAGGCCTACATACTCACCAGACATGTCAACCATTGAGCATGTGTGGGATGCTCTGGATCGATGGGTACGACAGCGTGTCCATTTCTTGCCAATATCCAGTAACTTCACTCAGCCATTGAAGAGGAGTCGGACACCATTCCACAGGCCACGATCAACAGCCTGATCAACTCTCTCTATGCAAAATAAATGTGTCGCGCTGCATGAGGAAAATGGTAGTCGCACCAGATACTGACTGGTTTTCTGATCCACACCCCTACCTTTTATTTAAGGTATCTGTGACCAACAGATGCATATCTGTATTTCCAGTCATGTGAAATCCATAGATTAGGGCCTAATGAATGTTTTTCAATGGACTGAGTTCCATATATGAACAGTAACTCAATAGAATTTTTGAAATTGTTGCGTTTCTATTTTTGTTAAGTATAGATTGGTGTCTATTAATTGAGTTATTTAGATAACTGGTCTGTAGTTCAATCAGATTTCAACCAAAAACCAGATATCAACCAAAATACGACGTGTTTTTCATGATGTCAAAAACAAGTAATGAAAATACGTCTTAATCTGGTTGTGATCTGGATATAAGATATAAGATGTCCCGGACAGATTTTAACCATTGAGAGACGTCTTTATCACGTCGTATGCCCACTGGGAGGAAGTCTTTAGTTTTGATTTGACCATCTCCCTCCCCCCTCCCAGCGCAGGCAGACTGCTGGAGCTTCCCCGAAACAGCCATCACATTGACTAATAATGAGAAAGGCTCATTCTGGACCCATTTACTGCTCTTAATAATGCATACGCTTTGTAATTGTCTTTGCATATACAGTATGACACTGTGTGCATGTCACACACACACACACACACACACACACACACACACACACACACACACACACACACACACACACACACACACACACACACACACACACACACACACACACACACACACACACACACACACACACACACTCCATGTCCTTCTGCAAGACAGATCTCTGGTGGTTCAGTGATGTTACCTGTCCTGCCTCAGGCTTAATACTTTTGAGGAAAATATGAGAATGCATCATCAAATTAAGTGAAATCAAATGTTGTTTGTCACATTCGCCGAATACAACAGGTGTAGCACCTTACAGTGAAACACTTACATACAAGCCCTTAACCAACAATGCAGTTTTAAGAAAAAGACCTACAAAATCAAAGAAATTAAAGTAACAAATAATTAAAGAGCAGCAGTAAAATAACAATAGCGAGGCTATATACAGGTGGTACCGGTACAGAGTCAACGTGCAGGGGCACCGGTTAGTCGAAGTAATTGTGGTAATATGTACATGTAGGTAGAGTTATTAAAGTGACTATGCATAGATAATAACAGACAGTAGCAGCAATGTAAAAGAGGGTGGGGGGCAATGCAAATAGTCTGGGTAGCCATTTGATTAGTTGTTCAGAAATCTTATGTCTTGAGGGTAGAAGCTGTTTAGAAACCTCTTGGACCTAGACTTGGCGCTCCGGTACCGCTTGCTGTGTGGCAGCAGAGAGAACAGTCTATGACTCGGGTAGCTGGAGTCTTTGACAATTTTTGTGCCTTCTGACACCACCTAGTATAGAGGTCCTGGATGGCAGGAAGCTTTGCTCCAGTGATGTACTGGGCCGTTCGCACTAGCCTGTGTCGTGCCTTGCGGTCGGAGGCCAAGCAGTTTCCATACCAGGCAGTGATGCAACCTGTCAGGATGCTCTCGATGGTGCAGTATCCTTTTGAGGATCTGAGGACCCATGACAAATCTTTTCAGTCTCCTGAGGGGGAAAAGATTTTGTCGTGCCCTCTTCACACCTGTCTTCACAACCCTCTTCACAACTGTATTGGTGTGCTTGGACCATGTTTGTTGAACTTGAAGCTCTAAAACCTGCTCCACTGCAGTCCTATCGATGAGAATGGGGGCATGCTCGGCCCTCCTTTTTCCTGTAGTCCACAATCATCTCCTTTGTCTTGATCACATTGAGGGAGAGGTTGTTGTCCTGGCACCACACGGTCAGGTCTCTGACCTCCTCCCTATAAGCTGTCTCGTCGTTGTCGGTGATCAGGCCTACAACCGTTGTGTCATCTGCAAACTTAATGATGATGTTGGAGTCGTGTCTGGCTGTGCAGTCTTGAGTGAACAGGGAGTATAGGAGGGGACTGAGCATGCACCCCTGAGGGGCCCCCATGTTTAGGATCAGCGTGGCGGATGTGTTGTTACCTACCCTTGCCACCTGGGGGTGGCCCATCAGGAAGTCCAGGATCCAGTTGAAGAGGGAGGTGTTTTAGTCCCAGGGTCCTTAGCTTAGTGATGAGCTTTGAGGGCACTATGGTGTTGAACGCTGAGCTATGGCCAATGAATAGCATTCTCACATAGGTGTTCCTTTTGTCCAAGTGTTAAAGGGCAGTGTGGAGTGCAATAGAGATTGCATAATTTGTGGATCTGTTGGGGTGGTATGCAAATTGGAGTGGGTCTAGGGTTTCTGGGATAATGGTGTTGATGTGAGCCATGACCAGCCTTTCAAAGCATTTCATGGCTACAGGATGTGAGTGCTACGGGTCTGTAGTAATTTAGGCAGGTTACCTTAGTGTTCTCTGGCACAGGGACTATGGTGGTCTGCTTGAAATATGTTGGTATTACAGACTCAGACAGGGAGAGGTTGAAAATGTCAGTGAAGACATTTGCCAGTTGGTCAGCGTATGCTCAGACTACACGTCCTGGTAATCCGTCTGGCCCTGCGGCCTTGTGGATGTTGACCTCTTTAAAGGTCTTACTCACATTGGCTGTGGAGAGTGTGATCACAGTCATCCGGAACAGCTGATGCTCTCATGAATGACTTAAAATGAATGTTTGTGTTACTTGATTTAGCTTGTCTGGTAGGCTTGTGTCACTGGGCAGCTATTGACTGTACTTCCCCTTGTAGTCTGTAATAGTTTGCTGGCCCTGCCACATCCGATGAGTGTCAGAGCCGGTGTAGTATGATTCAATCTTAGTCCTGTATCGAGCTTTGCCTGTTTGATGGTTCGTTGGATGGCACAGCGGGATTTCTTATAAGCTTCTGGGTTAGGATCGAACTCCATGAAAGCGGAAGCTCTACCCTTTAGCTCAGTGCAGATGTTACCCATAATCCATGGCTTCTGGTTGGGGTATGTACGTACAGTCACTGTGGGGATGATGTCATTGATGCACTTATTGATGAAGACAGTGACTGATGTGGTGTACTCCTCAATGCCATCGGAAGAGTCCTGGAACATATTCCAGTATGTGCTAGCAAAACAGTCCTGTAGCTTAGCAAGTGCTTCCTCTGACCACTCTTTTATTGACAGAGTCACTGGTGCTTCCTGCTTTAGTTTTTGCTTGTAAACAGGAATCAGGAGGACAGAATTATGGTCAGATTTGCCAAATGGAGGGTGGGGAGAGCTTTGTATGCGTCTCTGTGTGTGGAGTAAAGGTGATATAGAGTTTTTCCCCTCCTGGTTGGACATTTAACATGCTGGTAAAAATGAGGTAATACGGATTTAAGGTTCCCTGCATTAAAGTCCTCGGCCACTAGGAGTGCCGCCTCTGGATGGGCGGTTTCCCGTTTGCTTATGGCAGTATACGAACAGGAAAACTAGGTTTGTATGCGGGCGTGTGTATGTTTGTATCTCAGGGGTTGTTCAAAGATGGAATCCGCAGTAGGTGGAAACAGTGCTCCACCACCTTTGTTATTGTTTTTGTTACTAAGCTGAGGAGCGTTGTGCAGCATGGTACAATTACAGTAGGCTATGTTGTAGCTACAATCTGATTTTGTCACCTTGAAGAAAGTCCTTGTTGATTTAAAATTGGTACTTAATGCAGGAAAAACTAAATGCATGCCATTTTGTAATTCTCATAGAAATATTTCAGACGGCTTACACATTTATGTATTGGATGATTCTTTCATCGATCAGGTTCCAGGCAATAAATATCTGGGCTTTTGGATTTACAATCATTTTACATTTAAAAAACATATGGATGAGTTTAAGAAGCTCAGATTTAAAGTAGGCTAGCCTTCTTTTATAGAAATAGATCATAACTGTTAAAATGTAAAAATATGAGACACCAAACCCGTTCACAGGGATGATTTAGTGTTGATTCTGTAATTTGTAGATTTATTTTATTTTTATTGATCATTTTGAATTTGTTGTATTGTTGTCCTCAGGACACCAATGTAGTTGGGAGCCTGGTCTCAGTTGATTCCCCTGAATAAATAAATGTTTTGTTTTTTTAAGTTGAAAAAAGGTCATTTACATATTGTGCTCTTTTATCGCACGTGCAATGATGTCAGAGGTGGAAAAACTGTGTTCCTTGTTTGCAGTAACTTCTTTGTTGTAATTTTTAGCAAACAAATGTGCTGTTTCAGGATTCCAGCTTTAAGAAGCGTCAATGTTTCACATATGTCTGACAGGAGCCTACTCTATGAAGGGGTGCCAAGTGTTTACAGAACAATCTAATGCAACATTTTTAGCACCCCTGTCATCAACAGTTAAACATCTCTATCGTCTTCTCTCTCTCTCACTGTGATCGTAATATCCCGTTCACACTGAAACAGACTCAAAGATCACTTTAAACCATGCAATTGGACACAAATTGTTGCCATCAGTGGCCTGGTGGGATAGCTACTCTCCCTGTCCCAATTACAATTAGCAAAAGATAATTGTAGCGTCAGTAATCGTTCCAGTAGATTTCTTTCGGAATGTTAGCGGTTAAGAACCAATTCTGAGAAACACATGTACAGCGGGAAAAAAAGAGCATGCCAATGCCATCACCTGTACCAGCAGGTAGTTAATGTAACAGGTATGATGAATATGTGAGAAACAATTGGTGGATCAGTTCCCCCCACTGAGAAGTAATTGGCCAGCTTGCCTCTTGCTCTGACAGTTGGTTAAAGCCCAGTGATCTATGATTGACTGTTCAAACCCCTACTGAGAGGTGATTGGCTGTTTGACTGACTCTGACAGACTGGCAGGGCCAGTGACTCATGATTGGCAGGTGAGTCTTTCAGCGGGACAGCGATGGGGTCTAAGGGGCATTGCAGGTCAGGATTTGATGACAGGGCGGTGTTCAGTGAGGAAGAAGAGCCCTGTAGTGGATCAAGGAAGGATGGTGGGGAGCAGAGGGTGCAGGAGGAGGGAGTAGGGGCAGATGCGGGTTAACAAGGGAGGAGGGCCGGAACCCCGCAGTGTGTGAGGGGAAACGTGTGGTTCTGTATTTGGCTGCAGGGCACACTTCACTCGGCATTGGTCCATTTCCACCACAGGAGGTTGGTGGGAACTTAATTGGGGAGAACAGGCTCGTGGCAATGACTGGAGCGGAATTAGTAGAATGGTATCAAATACATCAAACACATGTCTGATACCATTCCATTTGCTCCGTTCCGTCGATTATTATGAGCCTTTCTCCCCTCAGCAGCCCCCCGTGACCCCCCCACCCACCTCACTCCTGCAGAGGTGCCGAGGAGCTGTAGGCTGCATGGCTGACTTACACAGATGCTCTTTTCTCTCCTTCTCACTTTCTCTGTTTCTCTTTCTGGCCTCTGCTTCGCTTTCTTTACCTCCCCACTCTCCCTCTTTCTCAAACATCCCTCTTCTTCCCCTCTTTCTGTCACGGTTCCCTTTCCTCCTCTCTCTTTCTCTATTCCCTCTGTCTCATTCTCTCTCTCTCTACCCAGGAACTCATGTATTATTATCACACACCTCTGGCACCCTCAAGAGACTGAATGGACGTCCAGACCCGGCTCCTCCACTACACGTTTATAATCATGCATAATGAGAGAGAAATAAATATTAAAAGACCCGGTCTGTTTGGATGACATTAATTCATTGATGTCTGTGCAGCACATCTTAACAGGCCTACTGTTTAATACTCAACTAGAGAGTTTCAGAGCGAAGGTAATGGGGTGTGTCTCTTTCTCAAGGTGCAGCTCTAATTCGGCAATGGAGTCAGTCAGACCACATGAGAACATCTATCCAACATCAAAACCGTGGATTCAGAGCGCATACTGTCTAACAGCAGATATAAATACTGATCATATAATTGAAGTGAAATGGACCCCACTCTCCATGATCTGAAACATTACTGTGATTGCAGATTAGTTTCTGTGACTGCAAGGCCCATGGTGCCATGATTCCTACAGACCGACCGTTCGTCTTTAGCACCATCTCTCTCTCTCTTCCCCTTCCCCCTCTCTTCCCCCCTCTCTTTCTCTCTCTCTCTCTCGGCAGTGCCTGACTGGTATCCTCCTCACGAGGCTCTCTCTGACTAGGAGTGTAGATGTGCAGGCGGGTAGGGGGAGGGAGAGGGAAAGGGGGAGTCCCAGGTGACTAACATGGCCTCTTTTCATCATTTGCTTCCCGTTGCCTTTGAACAAACACAGGAGCTGAGAGCAGAGATCTGTCAGAGGTTTACCGTTCTTTCTACTCTCAGTGAGAAGGAGGGGGGATTTAAAATGTTTTAAGATTATAATGAACCTTAAAAATCATTACAGATGAGATTATTCTCCTGGCTGGCTCGCCAGAGAAAAATATATTTATTTTGTCAGTCATGACTCAAGATTGAAGGTAGTTTGAGATAATGTGGGCTAGGTATCCCTCTGCATGTTATGTTGTCAGACTTCAGAAGGGTTGGTGTCAGACGGTGGAAAATGGAGCTGAAACTGAAAGGACTTCTGCTGTGTTGCATGTTATAGGACTTAAGAAAGCTACAGTAGATACCTGGCAAATGGATGTCACAAGCAATAACTGTACAGCTATTTTCTACATTAGATAGATTTTCTCATTGGTTTATTTATACTGGTAAACATCAAACAGAAACAACAGCAAAATCAAGAGCCGACTTCTCAGATAGCCTACTGTTTTGTGGCTTTCGTTTTCTCTTTACCAACCAGTCAATTTACAACGGTTCTTGGCCTGACATGACAAATTATGTCTTAATAATAGTAAAAAAACTGGAAAATGGACCACCAATCCTTTATCGAGCCCCATCCACCTGTTGACGTATTGGAATCGTGCCAGTCATCCTGTCTGTGTTGGTTTAGACTGTCGTATCAGTTGCGACAGGAATCCTATGAGCGTGAGTCTTTGGGTGTAATTATGCGATAAAAATGTATCGATTCAACCCGGAGGGCAGTATTAGGCTCAATCAACACCGACGGGTTGCCATGAATGTTGCATTGTGCTGTGTGTCTGCTGCGTCTTGATGAAAACATCCAGCTCTGTCACTAGACTGAGGAGTGCAGCCCAAATGGCACCCTATTCTCTATACAGTGCACTACTTTCGACCAGAGCCCTGGTCAAAAGGTTGAGCACTATAGAGAATCGGGTGCCATTCGGGACACAGCCTGGATACCTTGAGTTCTACATCTCTGCACATTCACAATTCCTCCAAACGCCGCCGCCAAGTTAATTAAGACACATCACCAACTGTCTGAAAAACTGACGACAAGAAATATGTCCATTCATTGTCTACACAGTTATTGTAATCACTTTAAGTAACAGGCAATGTTATAACAAGCTTGATGATCCATCCCTTTTCACCCTCTCTCTAAATGATGCTCGACCTCCAAGAATACTGCATTCAGTACTATATGAACACTTACGGGTGTATCGTGTTAGCCTATATGTTACACAACTCAACATTTTTGTACATGAAGTTGCTTTATACATTTATTTTGTGCCTTTCATTAAAGTTATATCCGAAGCCGCTATACAGATGACTTTGAGAGGATATTTGCTTTTTAGGTAGAAAAACAAATGTGAAACATTTTTAAAACCCTGTTTTGCTGCCTTGTCCTCAGATATACAAGAGGAATCTAAGGCATAAAGTTATTGTATGCTCCACGACGGGCCACAAATCCAATCCAGTAAAACAAAGAGCCTATAAGCCAGTAAAATCCAGATCATAGAGTGCTTTCAAGAAGCCACTCAGATCGGGACAGCTTGTCTCTGCCTCTGCGTATGTTTGCCATTGCACTCTCCAACGTGGGCAATTCTCCACTCATGGACAGACTGCGTTTGGAGCACAAACTCCCGCCAGGTTTTGGCTGCTGCTGTACCAGGCTGACATAGCAGTGCTCCTTGTACGAGTCCACGTTCAGTGAGTGCCGCCGGTTCACCCTCACACCCCCTGCTGGTACAGTCATGTAATGGTGGGAGGAGGCTCCAGGGGGGCGTGGCCGCCTAGCGACCGGCGTCCATTTTGTGGAACAGGCAGGAACAGGTACGGCCAAGGCGGCAGCCATTTTGGCTCCCGACGAGTTATTACGGTTTGTGTTCTCTAACTCCACATCCGTCTGGCCTTCGGCTCGGCGGGCTTCTCCGGGTTTCGAACCTCCGGCGACAGTGAAATCGGCCCGTTTTTGCCTCAGGGTGACCGGGGAGGCAGGGTGCCAGGAGTGGCTGGCTGCGGAAGTAGAGACAGTGCAGTCGGGGATGGAAGGCTTGGTAGATGTGGTGGTGGTTGGGGCTGGGGGTTGCTGCTGCTGCTTGACCGGTTTGCGAGGAGGAAGGGCCACCCTCAGAGACTCCTTGTCCTCCATCTCTGGTTTATCTGGCTGGAGGATCTGCTTGGACAGAGATTTGGACATGGCCTTGGGGACACCGCAGCCCTGGAGCTGACCGTCACTGCTCAGAGATGGGATCTCACCCATCTCCAAAGCCTTATGAAAGAGATTGAGAGAGATTTTATTCATCCCCAGGGAGAAATGACCTCAATATTCATCATCACATCTGTACAATACAAATAATCCAGAGACAGTAGCCCCAAAGAAATACTCAATACTCCTACCTTATCCTCATCGCCTTGGTTACACACTCGGTACCTCACGATGAGGAAGACGATGAAAGCTAAGACGGACGCCACGATGATCCCTCCGATGATAACCACGATGGTCCCTCCCAGGAACTGGGACTGCATGAAGTGGCAGCGGAGGTACTGTGGCTCGGTGGTGAAGCGGACGCACCCCACCACTCGCGTGGCAGTCAGGGAGGTCACCAGGTCATCGTAGATGGCCAGCACACACAGGTCGTACTGTGTACCGGCCGCCAGGTTGTTCACCAGGATACTCTTACTGCTCGAAGGGATCATTCTGGAAATACAGAGAGAGAGATGGATAGCGTGGAATGAAAGAGGTGAGAGCATACTAGACCAACTGTAGACCAATTATACTGTACATTATATTGCAATAACAAAGAGCACAGGGCTGTGGCCTGAAAATGGTAAGAGATGAGAGAATTCCATAAACAGCATTGTCATGAGTGGACGAGTAACAGGGTTGCAGGGGTTCCAATGGTTAAAAAGAGAAAGTAGAATTGCTAATGTGCACTGAAAGGGGTGAAAGAGGAAAAATAATACTTTATTGTCCAAATGAGTTATTTTTACCCCCCGAGACACAAAAACCCCCACTGAGAAGTCGGAGGCATTAACGATGAAAGATTGTATGCACACCCATCTCTCAGAAGAGAAAGTCACAATAGATCCAATGGCTCGGTTGTTGGATCATGGTGCTGTGTGCTTGAAAGACCCGGAGCTGTGGATTTTTTATTCCCAAATGGATCTCTTACGATCAATATACTATATGTACAGTATTTGTTGACTGTCAGTCAACAAAAAAAGTGTGTTCTAAATGGTCACGTCACATTGTATCATGAAGATAAGCTTCAAATATGGAAAGAAAAGAGTTGCCGGATGAAAGGACATTGACTCATTTCTCAGAAGGGGCCTGAAAAATCTTCAGAAGCTTTTTGTAACATTCTGGTTTCTCTTTCATCTCGGCTTCTCCTTACAGCTCAGTGCTGACATTTGATTTTGATTCTATTGGTTAGGTATACTACAGTGGGGCAAAAAAGTATTTAGTCAACCACCAAATGTGCAAGTTCTCCCACTTAAAAAGATGAGAGAGGCCTGTAATTTTCATCATAGGTACACATCAACTATGACAGACAAAATGAGGGGGGAAAATCCAGAAAATCACATTGTAGGATTTTTAATGAATTTATTTGCAAATTATGGTGGAAAACAAGTATTTGGTCACCTACAAACAAGCAAGATTTCTGGCTCTCACAGACCTGTAACTTCTTCTTTAAGAGGCTCCTCTGTCCTCCACTCGTTACCTGTATTAATGGCACCTGTTTGAACTTGTTATCAGTATAAAAGACACCTGTCCACAACCTCAAACAGTCACACTCCAAACTCCACTATGGCCAAGACCAAAGAGCTGTCAAAGGACACCAGAAACAAAATTGTAGACCTGCACCAGGCTGGGAAGACTGAATCTGCAATAGGTAAGCAGCTTGGTTTGAAGAAATCAACTGTGGGAGCAATTATTAGGAAATGGAAGACATACAAGATCACTGATAATCTCCCTTGATCTGGGGCTCCACGCAAGATCTCACCCCGTGGGGTCAAAATGATCACAAGAACGGTGAGCAAAAATCCCAGAACCACACGGGGGGACCTAGTGAATGACCTGCAGAGAGCTGGGACCAAAGTAACAAAGCCTACCATCAGTAACACACTACGCCGCCAGGGACTCAAATCCTGCAGTGCCAGACGTGTCCCCCTGCTTAAGCCAGTACATGTCCAGGACCGTCTGAAGTTTGCTAGAGAGCATTTGGATGATCCAGAAGAAGATTGGGAGAATGTCATATGGTCAGATGAAACCAAAATATAACTTTTTGGGTAAAAACTCAACTCGTCGTGTTTGGAGGACAAAGAATGCTGAGTTGCATCCAAAGAACACCATACCTACTTTGAAGCATGGGGGTGGAAACATCATGCTTTGGGGCTGTTTTTCGGCAAAGGGACCAGGACGACTGATCCGTGTAAAGGAAAGAATTAATGGGGCCATGTATCGTGAGATTTTGAGTGAAAACTTCCTTCCATCAGCATGGGTCTTTCAGCATGACAATGATCCCAAACACACCGCCCGGGCAATGAAGGAGTGTCTTCGTAAGAAGCATTTCAAGGTCCTGGAGTGACCTGGATTTTTTTCTCTCATTTTGTCCGTCATTGTTGAAGTGTACCTTTGATGAAAATTACAGGCCTCTCTCATCTTTTTAAGTGGGAGAACTTGCACAATTGGTAGCTGACTAAATACTTTTTTGCCCCACTGTATATATGCAAAAGTATTTGTATCAATTATGGACCCGCCAAGGCAGCGGCTACTCTAGCCTGGGGTCCAGGAAAATTAAGGCAGTTTATACCATTTTAAAAACATTACAACACATTCACAGATGTCACAACACTCTGTGTGCCCTCAGGCCCCTACTCCACCACTTCCACATATCTACAGTACTAAATCCATGTGTACGTGTGTGTATAGTGCGTATGTTATTGTGTGTGTATGCAGGTGTATGTGTCGCTTCACAGTGCCCGCTGTTCCATAAGGTGTATTTTTATCAGTTTTTTAAATCTAATTTTACTGCTTGCATCAGTTACTTGATGTGGAATAGAGTTCCATGTAGTCATGGCTCTATGTAGTACTGTGCACCTCCCATAGTCTGATCTGGATGTGGGGACTGCGAAGAGACCTCTTGTGGCATGTCTGTTGGGGTATGCATGAGTGTCTGAGCTGTGTGATAGTAGTTCAAACAGACAGCTTGGTGCATTCAACATGTCAATACCTCTCCTAAATACAAGCAGTGATGAAGTCAATTTCTCCTCCACTTTGAGCCCGGAAAGATTAACATGCATATAATTAATATTAGCTCTCTGTGTACATCCAAGGGCCAGCTGTGCTGCCCTGTTCTGAGCCAATTGCAACTTTCCTAAGTCCCTTTTTATGGCACCTGACCACACGACTGAACAGTAGTCCAGGTGCGACAGAACTAGGACCTGTAGGACCTGCCTTGTTGATGGTGATGTTAAGAAGGTAAGCCTTAAGAAGGCTGCTTTATTATGGACAGACTTCTCCCCATCTAAGGTACTGTTGTATCAATATGTTTTGACCATGACTGTTCAACTTGCTCAATTTCCACATTGTTTATTGCAAAATTGAGTTGATGTTTAGGGTTTAGTGAATGATTTGTCCCAAATACAATGCTTTTAGTTTAATAAATATTTAGGACTGACTTATTCCTTGCCACCCACCCTGAAACTAACTGCAGCTCTTTCTTAAGTGTTGTAGTCATTTCACTCACTGTAGTAGATGTATAGTGTTGAGTCTAGAGGTCGACCGATTAATCGGAATGGCAGATTAATTAGGGCCGATTTCAAGTTTTCATAACAATCGGAAATCTGTATTTTTTGGTGCCGATTTTGCCGATGTTTGTATTTATTTTTATACCTTTATTTAATGAGGCAAGTCAGTTAAGAACACATTCTTATTTTCAATGACGGCCTAGGAACAGTGGGTTAACTGCCTTGTTCAGGGGCAGAACGACAGATTTTTACCTTGTCAGCTCAGGGGTTCCAATTTTGCAACCTTACAGTTAACTGATATTACTAGTTTATCTAGTGTGTCCTGCGTTACATATAATCGATGCAACGCTGGGGGATGATTTAACAAAAGTGCATTTGCGAAAAAAGCACAATCGTTGGACGACTGTACCTAACCATAAACACCAAGGCCTTTCTTAAAATCAATACACAGAAGTATATATTTTTAAACCTGCATATTTAGCTAAAAGAAATCCAGGTTAGCAGGCAATATTAACCAGGTGAAATTGTGTAATTTCTCTTGCGTTCATTGCACGCAGAGTCAGGGTATATACAACAGTTTGGGCAGCCTGGCTCATTGCGAACTAATTTGCCAGAATTTTACGTAATTATGACATACATTGAAGGTTGTGCAATGTAACAAGAATATTTAGACTTAGGGATGCCACCCATTTTGGTTTCGTATTTCACTGAAATAATAAGGTTTTGTTTTCAAAATGATAGTTTCTGGATTCGGCCATATTAATGACCAAAGGCTCGTATTTCTGTGTGTTATTATGTTATAATTAATTCTATGATTTGATAGAGCAGTTTGACTGAGCGATGGTAGACACCAGCAGGCTCGTAAGCATTCATTCAAACAGCACTTTCGTGCGTATTGCCAGCAGCTCTTCGCAAGCACAGCGCTGTTTATGACTTCAAGCCTATCAGCCTAATGGCTGGTGTAACCGATGTGAAATGGCTAGCTAGTTAGCTGGGTGTGCGCTAATAGCGTTTCAAACGTCACTCGCTCTGAGACTTGGAGTAGTTATTCCCTTTGCTCTGCAAGGGCTGCGGCTTTTGTAGAGCGATGGATAACAATGCTTTGAGTGTGGCTGTTGTCTATGTGTTCCTGGTTCGAGCCCAGGTACGGGCGAGGAGAGGGACGGAAACTATACTGTTACACTGGCAATACTATAGTGCCTATAAGAACATCCAATTGTCAAAGGTACATGAAATACAAATGGTATAGAGAGAAATAGTCCTATAAATACTATATTACCTACAACCTAAAACCTCTTACCTTGGAATATTGAAGTCTCATGTTAAAAGGGACCACCAACTTTCATATGTTCTCATGTTCTGAGCAAGGAACTCAAATGTTAGCTTTTTTACATGGCACATATTGCACTTTTACTTCTCCAACACTTTGTTTTTGCATTATTTAAACCAAATTGAACATGTTTCATTATTTATTTGAGGCTAAATTGATTTTTATTGACGTATTATATTAAGTTAAAATAAGTGTTCATTCAGTATTTTTGTAATTGTCATTATTCCAAATAAACATTTTTTTTAATCTGCAGTTGTATCGTTATTGGCGTTGAAAAATCATAATCGGTCGACCTCTAATTGAGTCATCCGCATACAGAGACTCACTGGCTTGTCGTTTGTAAAGATTTTAAAAAGTAAGGGGCCTAGATAGCTGCCCTGGGGAATTTCTGATTCTACCTGGATTATGTTGGAAAGGCTTCCGTTAAAGAACAACCTCTGTGTTCTGTTAGACAGGTAACTCTTTATCGAGAGTATAGCATGGGGTGTAAGCCATAACATCCCTTTTTCCAGCAGCAGACTATGATCAATAATGTCAAAAGCTGCACTCAAGTCAGCCCCCACAATCTTTTTATCATAAATTTCTCTTAGCAAATCATTTGTGTAAGTACTGTGCTTGTTGAATGTCCTTCCCTATAAGTGTGCTGAAAGTCTGTTGTCAATTTGTTTACTGTAAAATAGCATTGTATCTGGCCAAACACATTTTTTTCCAAACGTTTACTAAGTGTTGGTAACAGGGTGATTGGCCGGCTGTTTTAGCCAGTAAAGGGGGCTTTACTATTCTTAGATAGCAAAATTACTTTTGCTTCCTTCCAGGCCTGGGGGCACACACTTTATAGTAGGCTTAAATTGAATATATGGCAAATAGGAGTGGCTATATCGTCCGCTATTATCCTCAGTAATTTTGCATCCAAGTTGTCAGACACCGGTGGCTTGTCATTGTTGATAGACAACAATAATTTTTTCACCTCTTCTACACTCACTTTACGGAATTCAAAATTACAATGCTTGTCTTTCATAATTTGGTCAGCTATACTTGGATGTGTAGTGTCAGTGTTTGTTGCTGGAATGTCATGCTTAAGATTGCTAATCTTGCCAATGAAAAAAAATCATTAAAGTAGTTGGCAATATTAGTGGTTTTGTGATGAATTAATGATGGAGCTGATTTGGCCTTTTTTTCCCAAAGCTCCAAAGCTTTTTACTATCATTCATTATGTCATTTATCTGTGTTTCATAGTGTATGTGGTCACCCGTTCAAATGAGTGGATTCGGTTATTTCAGCCACTCAGGTGTATAAAATCGAGCTCACAGCCATGCAATCTCCATAGACAAACCTTGGCAGTAGAATGGCCTTACTGAACAGCTCAGTGACTTTCAACATTGCACCAGCATAGAATGCCACCTTTCCAACATGTCTGTCCTACTAAAGCTGCCCTGGTCAACTGTAAGTACTGTTATTGTGAAGTGGAAATGTCTCAGAGCAACATGATTTTGAATGAGATTTTCGACGAGCAGGTGTCTACATATATTTGCTTATGTAGTGAACATGTTTTGTGTAGGGGTCGTTCCACGAAATGAGTGCCTTTTGCGTTCCTTTGATATTTTAGGAAGAAAGGACAAATCTAGAATTTTACAAGCCCTTTAAATGAAATGCCCTTTTATATAGACTACATGGAACATTCTATAAATCTGTCACTCATTTTAAGGTCATGAACTGAATTCTTTTCAAAAGAAACATTGAACATCGTATAGTCAAATCATAGCGTAAAAGCAGGTGAGCTGGTTTTCCTCTTTTAGACCATTTTCTGGTGTTTTGTGGTGAAAAACGAGGCGTGTTGAGCATGACACATCAACCCTGTTACCCATAAAAAGTCAGGCAAAAGAAAATTAACAATGTAATATTTTTTGTGAAGCTTGCATTTAATTGCCACTCCCTGTTACACACAACAAGCTTCCATTCCCCCTGTCACAAGGAGATTTATGGAGGATTTAAGATAAATTCATCAAAACTGTTACTTTATTTGGTACTTAATAGGCACTTACTATAGTCTTTTTTTTACCTCTTGAGATGGGAAAACATGTTTTTTATTAAGTTGAACATGACAGAATGTAAACGTTTTCTCCAAGTTATTCAAAAGGCACCTAATTGCTGGAATGACCCTGTACTGTATATGTACTGCAAGTCACTGAACATGAATGTCAGTAAATTATTTACTTCATCCGGTTAGAGTAACAGCCCGTCAAACAATGAAACTTTGCACATTTGACATTTGAATACATTTTTCAACAACTTAAACACCCCTCAACACCATCAGGAATACTACAACAGACCATTGTGCCTAGTTCTTGTTTGTTCTCATTCGAAATGAGGCATCAATATCACTCATCAAAAAACAGCCAAGGCTCACCTGTAAACCAGAGAGTCATCGTAGGTTCCGTTGTATTGGATCTGGAACATTCGGATGCCTGGTATACTCCTCTGGAAGTTGAACCTGACCAGGACGGAGGTAGACGTGGCCTCGGTGATCACCACCTTCTTCTCCTGGCTCGTCTTCGTGTTTCCCAGTGGCACCATGCCTCCGCCCTCCCCACCAACACCCGTCTTCATTACCGTGGCGATATCAGAAGAACCTGGGTTCGGTTCCTTCTTCACAGTACTGTTGGTGATGTGTGGGAGTTTGACGATCACCAGGTCCACAGTTTGTTGAGCCTCCCCGGCCGGGTTGGAGGCAACACAGGTGAAGGAGCCTGATGGAGCGATTGAGAACATTTTTTTTTTTTTTTACAAATTTGTATTTTTTGTTAGGGGGGGTTGAAGGTACATTATCCATGTTAAATTATATGTTTATTAAAACATGTACCAGTAGGCTGCTACTCAAAAGAAGAAATAAACCAAGTAAGAAAAACATCATGTTTACATGTTTACATATTTTTACATAATACTCATCTCATATATACAGTTGAAGTCAGAAGTTTACATACACTTAGGTTGGAGTCATTAAAACTAGTTTTTCAACCACTCCACAAATGTCTTGTTAACAAACTATAGTTCTGGCAAGTCAGTTAGGACATCTACTTTGTGCATGACACAAGTCATTTTTCCAACAATTGTTTACAGACATGTTATATCAATTATAACTCACTGTATCACAATTCCAGTGGGTCAGAAGTTTACATACACTAAGTTGACTGTGCCTTTAAACAGCTTGGAAAATTCCAGAAAATGATGTCATGGCTTAAGAAGCTTCTGATAGGCTAATTCACATCATTTGAGTCAATTGGAGGTTTACCTGTGGCATTATTTCAAGGCCTACCTTCAAACTCAGTGCCTCTTTGCTTGACATCATGGGAAAATCAAAAGAAATCAGCCAAGACTTCCATGGGAAAAATTGTAGACCTCCACAAGTCTGGTTCATCCTTGGGAGCAATTTCCAAACGCCTGAAGGTACCACGTTCATCTGTACAAACAATAGTGTGCAAGTATAAACACCATGGAACCATGCAGCTGTCATACCGCTCAGGAAGGAGACGAGTTCTGTCTCCTACAGATGAACATACCTTGGTGCGAAAAGTGCAAATCGATCCCAGAACAACAGCAAAGGACCCTGTAAAGATGCTGGAGGAAACGGGTACAAAAGTATCGATGTCCACAGTAAAACAAGTCCTATATCAACATAACCTGAAAGGCCGCTCAGCAAGGAAGAAGTCAAGAAAGAAGGAAGAAGCCAAAACCACCATAAAAAAAGCAACTTTTTGTAGAAATGTCCTCTGGTCTGATGAAACAAAAATAGAACTGTTTGGCCATAATGACCCTCAATATATTTGAAGGAAAAGGGGGAGGCTTGCAAGCCGAATAACACCATCCCAACTGTGAAGCACGGGGGTGGCAGTATCATGTTGTGGGGGTGCTTTGCTGCAGGAAGGACTGGTGCAATTCACAAAATAGATGGCATCATGAGGAGGAAAATTATGTGGATATATTGAAGCAACATCTCAAGGCATAAGTCAGGAAGTTAAAGCTTGGTCGCAAAGGGTCTTCCAAATGCACAATGACCCCAAGCATACTTCCAAAGTTGTGGCAAAATGGCTTAAGGACAGCAAAGTCAAGGTATTTGTGTGGCCATCACAAAGCCCTGACCTCAATCCTATAGAACATTTGTGGGCAGAACTGAAAAAGCATGTAAAAGCAAGGAGGCCAACAAACAGGACTCAGTTACACCAGCTCTGTCAGGAGGAATGGGCCAAAATTCACCCAACTTATTGTGGGAAGCTTGTGGAAGGCTACTTGAAACGTTTGACCCAAGTTAAACAATTTAAAGGCAATGCTACCAAATACTAATTGAATGCATGTAAACTGTATGTAAACTTCTGACCCACTGGGAATGTAATGAAAGAAATAAAAGCTGAAATAAATAATTGTCTCTACTATTATTCTGACATTTCACATTCTTAAAATTAAGTGGTGATCATAACGGTCCTAAGACAGGGAATTTTTACTTGGATTAAATGTCAGGTATTGTGAAAAACTGAGTTTAAATTTATTTGGCCAAGATGTATGTAAACTTCCAACTTCAACTGTGTATTCTGTCCTATTCTACTGTATCTATGCCCAATTTTGCACGCCCAATTTTTCAGTTTTTGATTTGTTAAAAAAGTTTGAAATATCCAATAAATGTCGTTCCACCTCATGATTGTGTCCCACTTGTTGTTGATTCTTCACAAAAAAATACAGTTTTATATCTTTATGTTTGAAGCCTGAAATGTGGCAAAAGGTCGTAAAGTTCAAGGGGGCCGAATACTTTCGCAAGGCACTGTATATATAGAGAGAGAGAGCAAGAGCGAGATGTGTTGGGCTTAAGCCAAGATTATTCTTTACAGAGTCAAGGATACTTGTCCAGGGCTCAATTGTTCCTTGACTAGCACCATTTATTCTCGCTGTCGATAATTCTAATGTTATAGCTTCTAATAGTAACTGTATTCACGTATGAATTGGAAGAGAGTGAGGTGATTGCAAGAGCCAACATCTTTTTTGCAGCAGCAGCAGCAGCAGCAGTAATCGTCTTTGATTGATTGAGAGATTCAAGGAGCTATCATAGTTAAGTACCATAACAGACGCAAAGCATAGAATATTTACATTTATATAATTCATAATGAATTTTGTGACTTTGCCCCAGAAGCATTTAACTGCAGGGCACTCTCACATCATACGGAGGAATGTTCCGAGCTGATTTAGGGGACACAGTGAACAGTTGGTGTTAAATACAGTCTGTAAACAAACTTAAAATGGATATGTTTATGGTTCGGGTTACAGGATGCCAAGGTCATATTTTTTTCCATATTCTGCTCAAGTTAAAAGGTTGTTCAGATTTTAAAAAGTTGTTTATATATTATAGAAACCAGTCCTTTTTGAGAAACTAGATCAATTATTTATAAATCCCATCATTGGACGGTTCAGTATTTGGGTTTCCCAATGGACTCTATAAGCCAGCATTGCTGTAAATATATAAATACATGATTTGCCTGGTAATGGGTGAAGTTTTGGCGGATGGATAATTGTTTTTCAATGTTGAAACTTCATTAACATTCACAACTCTATGAGCGTTTATTAGCTCTCCTGTTTCCTTTAAAACAAAAGGGAGAACTAAATGCAACGGGAGAGCAGAGGTCATCGTAGGATCATTTTGATACTGAAAAACCAGAGCATACAAACAGAAACACTCAACATAGTCGACCACAACAGACGTTTCAATGACACCCACCTGAGTCCTTCACAGTGGTGATGAGGATGTCCAGAGTCCCGTCACTGTGCACCACGGCCCGGGAGGAATTGGACATGAGCCGGCCGTCTGGCGCAATCCAGTGGATGATGGGGTCTGGGTCGCCCCTGGCCTTACAGCGCAGAGCTACACTCTGACCCTCCAGCGCTCGCAGCTCCTGGAGATGGTTAGATGGTGGTAGGGTTAGCGATATTACCGTGATAGGTATTGAATGATTAAAACAGTTATCGTGGTTAGCAGTAGCATGATAATCGATGTTTGACAATTATTGCAATAAATGTGTTTATTCTGGAAAGGGATGACATGATGATCAAAATGTCATTAATTATCATATTCAAAAAGTGTGTTCAGTGATATACAGGATAGTTACTTTTTTGTCAGTGTCAAATAGCATGATAAAAACAGCTATAATGCTTCTGTTATCAGTGGATAATATCAATCCTCTTGACAAATGATCTTATTATCATCTCAGCCTTACCTGGGAGTGTCTGGTGATGAGAGGCGGCTCACAGAGGAACTCTTCTTCAGACACGGTCCAGAAGTACCGTCCAGCCAGGTGCTGCGGAGCCGCACACGTCTCCAGATCATCCTCCCGCCTCAGCCTCCTCAGCCACAGCAGCTCACAGTTACACCTCAGTGGGTTCCCCCCAAAACTCAACGCGAATGACGACGGACCCATGCTTCCTGACGTGGCCAGAACCCCAGCCCGCTGGAACACAGGGTCTGGCGGAAGCTTCTGGAGCTTGTTGGAGGTGACGTCAAGTCGTTTGAGCTTCTGCAGGCCGGAGAAGGTTCCTATAGGGATGTAGCTAAGCATGTTGTGGTCCAAGCCCAGGGTGTGGAGGCTGGTCATTCTCTGGATGGCCACCCAGGGGGTGCTTTCCAAGTTGTTGTAGGACAGATCTAACTCCTCTAGAGCCGTGAGATCATTGAAGGCCCCAATGTGGATATGAATCAGTTGGTTGTTGTTAAGAATGAGATGGTGAAGTTTGGACATCCCACTGAAGGTGTCGTTGGTGAGCCTCGTCAGACGGTTGCTGTCCAAGTGCAAGGCCCTGAGGTTCTCCAGATCTTTAAAGGCGTGAGGCGAGATGGAACCGATGGTGTTCCGAGACAACGTCAGGTCCTGAAGCTTGGTCATGTTGGCAAAGTCCCGCTGTTTGATGCTCGTGACGAAGTTGTCGCCCAGACGCATCTCGACGGTGTGCCGGTCGATGTTTGGCGGGACGAAGAGGAGGCCCTTCTTGTCGCAGAGGGTTGCCAGGTTGGGGTTGAGCATCTGGCAGACGCAGCGTTTTGGGCACAGCTGGACCTTGTGGGCCTTTACAGCCATGCCAAGGACCATCAGGTAAACTAGCAGGGTCTCCATCAGGCTTTCCAGTCAGGCTAACACACCTGGCCAGATAAGAAAGAGAAAGAATTGTAATATCCTATGTGGAGTTGGATAGAGATAACCCCAAGACACTGATCTAAGGTAATTTCCGCCTAAATAGGAGACAACATAGAAAGGATATTAATTACATGCAGTTGGATGAAGTTTCACCAGACTGATCTAAGGTCTGTTTTATTTTCTCCTGATAGGATGGCTGCGTACGCTGGAATAGAGACTGGAGAGAAAATATTGTATTTGTTCATTTGGGTACAGCTACTCTTCCTGGATCCTGGGGTCCACTCAAATCACAAAACAAAGCAATCATATACACCCACACAAAAACAACGAAGTAGAGACGAGAGAGACAGAATTGTATTTGGATTTCCATTAGCTGTTACTTTATCCAGAGCTACTCGTCCTGGGGTTCAGACAAAACAGAACAAAACAATCATACACCCAGACAAAAACAATGCCAGAGAGAGCAAAGTATTCTACTCGGAATCCTTAGACATTAGAAAAAGAGCTCCGCGGGTAGTCTAGTGAGTAGCGGGGGATACTGCAGCTGGAGTGCAGAGAGAGTTCGCCTAACTACACCTGCTCATAATGAGTTATATAACTCATTCTTATTGGCTACATGTACAGTAAACATGAATCTACCATGCGTGTCTCATGGTTCTTGATTACGGGAGGAAGGTACAATGTCCAACGCCTAAAGATCTCACAACAACAGCACAACTCAAAAGCCTAACCTTTAGAGACAGAATGTTTTTCCTGCTTTGTCATCATTGGTTTTTCTTTGGTCCTCGGGTGGCAGGTAGCCTAGTGGCTAGAGCGTTGGGCCGCAAGGTGGCTGGATTGAATCCCTGAGCGGACACGGTACAAATCTGTTGTTCTGCAGCCTGAACATGGCAGTTACCTACTGTTCCCTGGTAAGCTGTCATTGTAAATAAGAATTGATTCTGATCTGACTTGCCTGGTTGAATAAAAAAAAAATGTTTTAAATAACTGAGGTAATATCTCTGCGTCTTGAATAATGTGTCAGTATAAATGCGTTTTTAGCCGACTAAAAGCCTGGAAGCTCTCTGTAAACCTTCAAAAGCTTTTCTCACCTGCAGCTTTTGATATAGAATCTGTAAAACAATAACCTTGACTGTCAAAATAGTTTGAGGAATTTGAAGAATGTCTCAAAATTCTCAGAATGTGTCAGGGAAGGAAGGATTCTGCAGATGGAACATGAGTGACAAACTGCCATGGGGGAACGTTCTGTTGGAACGCTAACGGAGACGGAGGCCTGGCGGGAACATAGTGACAACACCTGTCATCCGACAGCTGTAAAACACATCCCGGCCTGACGACTAAAGGGAAAAGGTTGCCGCCCAGGAGTGTGCGGCCCGACAATAAAAACAGGAACACAGTGATATCATTTTAGAGAGAGCAGAGCACACACTGTCTCCCTGGTCTGACATTTCAATGAACGCCACGCTACATAAAAATCCCACTTTTCTTGGAGAACAGGTTTATGCCCTTGTTTTACAGGACGTTTTTAACCACGAACGAGTAACAGTTATAGAAATGTGTTTACTCTCGGTCCTGGCTGGTGCTGGTGAGAGGGGAGTGGTAGCCCTCGCAGTGAGGGCCGAAGTAAGTCGATGACAAATGGACTGTGGTGTAATTGTTAAATGGACAAGTTATGACACTCCTTAAGCATGGCGAACGACTGCCAGATCGTGACCCAAACTGAGGAAAGACGGCTGGTGGTGTGTGGGTGTGAGAGAGAGAGAATGTGTAATGGGAGAGTGTGTGTGTGTGTGTGTGTGTGTGTGTGTGTGTGTGTGTGTGTGTGTGTGTGTGTGTGTGTGTGTGTGTGTGTGTGTGTGTGTGTGTGTGTGTGTGTGTGTGTGTGTGTGTGTGTGTGTGTGTGTTGAGGGGTTGGGTGTTTGTCTGTTTTTGTGATGGTGGTTGCGTGTGTAGGTGGGTTTGCATGTGTGTAGGTGTGTGTGCTTTTCTGTGTGTGAAAGAGAGATTGCGAGTTAGTATGCGTGTGAGTGTGTTTATGCGTGCGTGTCAACCAGCCTTCTGCTTTGCTCCGGATGGCACAGCCTCTGGATGTGCAATGAGGCAGAGAGGGCCTGCTCCTTCCCGACTCAAATGGCAATGGAGACGCGATATTGATTCACTCCGTAGAGATGGGGCCTTTTTCGCCGGTGATAACTCAGCCAAACGTGAAGAGAATGGTTGAGACGGTTATCACTGCGAAATTCGTTTTGTGAGGACAAAAGTACAACCCCGTCGCCAAGACATGATGAGCAGCAGGAAATACATGTCGGCGCCTGTTTCCCTAATTTGCATTTAATTACGGTGGGGTTTCTACACAGCAATTTGCATAGCAGGTCACATTCATCCCCTAGATGAACAAATAACTAGATAATCAATCAATGATTTAATCAATGCTTTACTCAAACTTAGAATGTCAAACCTTAGATAATATAGAGAACACTTTCAGACACGCACACACAAATGCACACTCTCTCTCTCTCTCTCACACACACACACACACACACACACACACACACACACACACACACACACACACACACACACACACACACACACACACACACACACACACACACACACACACACACACACACACACACACACACACACACACACACACACACACACACACACACACACACACACACACACACACACATGGGAGGATTATTCCTAATAGAAAGCAGCTTGGTAGACATCAACCTTTACAGTGACACTCAAGCGCAATGGCAGCAGCAGAGGCATACTACTGTTTTAGTGGAGGGTATCTATGCTCTCCCTGGGGCAGCGATCATCCAGAAAAGCCTTATACAGCATCCTACACACACTCTCTCTCTCACACACACACACACACACACACATAAACACACTTCTGCAGCAGGCAGGCAGCTGGGCCAGTTGGGTCATGAGGGATCTGTTTTCAGATGGTCTAACGTATGCTGGGCCTCATATAGAGAAAGCCTCTACTGCATCATCACATTGCTGCTGGGCTGTGGGCCATGGGCTTGGATCTGGGGGGGGGGGGTGAGAGAGTGAGAGAGAGAGAGAGAGAGAGAGAGAGAGAGAGGGGGGAGAGAGAGAAAGAGAGAGAGAGAGAGAAAGAGAACAAATGCTTGTCATGCCTACAGATGAAACTTCTGCATAGGGGCCCTGTCTCACCAAGGTACTGCAGAGACACAGCTAGATACTGCATTCTCCATCGGAAGGAAAATGCTTTCAGTACATGTATTGAGGTTGTGGCACGAAACTGATATTTCATATTTTATAAGGAGAAACACATTAGGGGCTTGGTAGCATTACAGATACCATCATGCTGATATAAACACTTTCTGATTTGTTGACCTGGAGGGAATTGTTCACCACATGAAATGAGTTAGTGTTTGATTCAAAACATTCCTTAATTAAACTTGAAAATTGCTGTCGAATGGTTTAAGTATGTCCTGAACACACCATCAGCCTATATGTGTGTGTGTGTGTGCGTGCATGCGTGTGTGTGTGTGCACATGCGAGAGCGAGTCAGAGAAAGAGTATGTGTGGGTGGGTGTGTGAGACAGAGAGTGTGTGTTTGTTGGAATACCAATTTACATCAGTGTCTGCCAATGCGATGTGCTAGGTCTAGGGTGACATCCTTGATACCATGGCAACACCAAAACCTCACTTTGGGATGGCATGTATTTAAAGGTTCATTCTCAGACAACCGAATACTGCGTTGAGCCGGTACTATTGTCCCACAGCTTTCCTTGGCCTATTGGATTCCAATGCTACTACGGCAGGTCCATAAATAACATCTGCTGTTTTGTTTGCCATTTGGGGGGTCATACTTTGATGAGGTCCGAATTATGGAGGAAAAGGTCAAATACATTTAGCGTGGCCTAATGAATGGGGTGACTGAATCCAACTGATCTTATAGCTCTCTCTCTATTTCTCTCTTTCTCTTTCTCTCTCTCTCTCTCTTTCTCTTTCTCGCTCACACACACCGTCAGATCGAGCTACACAGAGGCATAAAATAATGCTTCAATCCTTTCCTTTACTTCCCATTGATATTAGATAGGTACCGTAGGTAACATGGCTGAGGTGACCTAAACCGTGGATGTAATGAGCTGCCCGCTATGTTCTCCAGTCGAGGAGATCCCAAAGAACTGTAGGGTCTGAGGTGGCACGGGTTCAGTTTCAGAATGAAGAGGGACGTCGTAGCAAGCTGAGTGAACAGGCCCCTCTCTATCAATAGAATTGTCTTCAGTGCTTTTAGAAACTTCTTGTTAGGCCTCCTTTTCCCTTTTGGCGTGAAGATCCAAAAATGCATCTGTTGTTTTTCACCCTTTAGAGGGAATATATTGTTTCTCCTGGCAAATACATCCAATCTTATGAGTCGACTAATCAATAGGCCCACTGTTTGCCTTCCCCCCCTTTCTTACTGAATATGCTGTGCATTCAGCAAGGCTACTGTGAGGTAAGCAATGTAAATTAGGTGGATGTGCTCACTCTACTGTAGCCCAAGCCACAGCTCCTTGGATGCGTTGGTGGTGGAAGGAACTATACTACACAGCCCTCTCTTTTTAGACCATCAATCATGTTAGTGAAAGACATAAGCAGCCAGGATGAATGTTTCGGCGTGATACGGAATGTTGTGATCAGAGAGCGTTGTAGCCTTTCGAGCAGTCAGCAAACAGAAGCATTATAATCAGGCCTACAGGGTGCTTTGGTGTGGCAGTTACAATGGTGCCTCAGGCTACCATGCATAATCAAATAGATGATAACCAACACCAGACACAAAAAGATTAAACACGTTGATAAGTTATTAGGGCCACATATTCACATTTCAGAGAACTGTATCAACATACATCCGTATTGAACTGTACCTTGTCCAATCTTTCATTGGGTTACTCAACCCAGGCTTTTTTATTAAACAAGATAACAAGTGAATGACTCATTTGCATTCCAGTAAGGGCTGTTTACGGCTAATATTTTGTTTGTGGTCATATTTCATTCTCTCTTACCACTCTGCAAGTTATTTTAGTTGGAATGACAAGATCCCATATAATGCTGAGCACAAGCGCAGTCATTTCACATCTTAATTCAATCTGATGTGATCCACCATGCATCTGTAAGTGGACAAGACGATAATTGATACATTACATGATTTTCAGTTTCAACTCGACAAAAAACCTCAGCATGCAAGCACGGGGGTTCTATAAATACAATTTGTAATCTGACCGTTTTGCTCATCATCTGATGGGATTTCTTTTGACCTTGCGGTGTTATAGCCTAGCTTTTCAAAGATCTAGGCGCATGACAGCTGTCTTTAGGAGATTCCTCACCTTTTCAGATATCCCGCCGTGAGGCAATGAGGATGGGAGCCTAATTGCAGTAAAAACCGTACTGCTGCTCCCCATGCAATTTCTTCAAAGCCGATTACCCAAAAGAGTTCAACAGCAATGCAATATATTTAAGGCTATACAAATATTGCTTAAAGTTTACCTTGAAGACGGAGCATCAACCCTGTTCAATCTGGGGTAGTAGGCCTACCGCGTAAATTCTTCCGCAAATGCTGTTATGAGCGCCAAAACATTTTGACAGAATTCTGTGTAATGTAAATGGTGGTTCCTTGAGCCGACTCAGGTCTCCCAAAAATGTGCGCTGGATCCTAATATAGTCTGTGAGAATGGCCTTCGAAACCAGCGATGCCCTTCAAGAAATCCATGACCATAGAAAGCAACATTCCAACGCCTTACTTACTTCCCCCGGTGTATCTACGTGGGAAATGCTCGCTTGGTGTTGGCTATCTAAAAGAAAACTGCAGGAGAATGAGGTCCCGCTATCGCTTTGATTCTACAGCTTTCCAGCTACACCACACTCGGACGGCATGAACCGTTTAATAGCAGAGAAAACGCCTTTGTAGCGATACGGCGCTGTCTACTGACTGCTGGTGCTGCATTCGGATCGCGTAGAAGTCAGATGTTCGCATCGCTTTTTCTCAGCAGGTCTGCAGGTGACATGCGGGCTCAAAGCAACCTAGTCAGACTGACACCCCGCTAGATCCTCTCTGTCCTCCGGTCCGGGCGTCACACAAGTCGTGGACTATACTATCAACCTTTACCCGCCAGCGAGCCAGCTCAATTTCGCGGGTGACCAGAGGTGCACTGCTGTGCTTGGAATGGTAATCGAGGGCGCCCCCCAGCACTAGGGCCATTTGTGCATCCATCCACAGACAGACAGACAGTTGCAATGCCTCCCAGCACAATCTTGCACCTGTATGCTGATTATTTAAATTAGTAGGCTGTATGAACTCAGCTTCACATCTGACAATGCAGTGCCCCTATAGTAGGCTATATGGAAATACTGTATTAATCACCATGCTGTTATTCATTTATCATCACAATGATTATGAGCTGAACACATTTATAAGCAATCATTAAGCCAATTAAGCTCAATGATTTGATGCAGTGACATACAAACACAATTTAAGAATTGATCTGGTGCAGGCACCTCTGCAAACAAGCAAGCACACAAATAACCAAAAATGTATAGGCTATTGAACATGTGGTGAAATAATAGCCTTAAAATGTGTATGATCTATTGGCAAACTGAAAGATTACCATATGCTAATTTCAAAAGCTTTCAAGAGATGCCCAGGTAGTTGGGTACCAACATGACTACTTCTGCGTTCAATGAGGTCACAAGAAAATGGCAGGTTGGCTGTAACCATCTTGGCACTCTCTGACCTGTCTTTGGCACCCACTCCTCAGGCCAAAGCACAGGGCTAGCCAAAGGCTACTGCTGCTGTGGTTATGTAACGGAGGTGGTTCGGTGACTCAGGGTAGCCTAGTGGTTAGAGGGGTGGCAGGGTAGCCTAGTGGTTAGAGTGTTGGACTAGTAACCGAAAGGTTGCAAGTTCAAATTCCTGAGCTGACAAGGCACACATCTGTTGTTCTGCCCCTGAACAAGGCAGTTAACCCACTGTTCCTAGGCTGTCATTGAAATTAAGAATTTGTTCTTAACTGACTTGCCTAGTTAAATAAAGATTAAAATCACAACCTTGCTTGAGACCTAAATATTTGTGTTAGCTACCTGAGCTAATGTGTAGGTTTTAGCCCCGCTTACACGGTATTGTGACGTGCCGAAGATGACCTGGGATGATACATCGTAGGTCATGTCATCTTCTGATCTTATTCTGCACTTCTTCACGCTGACAAAGGCCATGTGTGTCCTCTAAATGCATTCTCTTAACAGGAAATACCATCAGACTCGCTGTTTTTGTCCTCAAAACAAAGCCCTTAGCCCAGCTCCTCATAATTCACAAGGTGTTGGGTTTCATCTACTACAGCATTGCACTGAGGAGTTCTACTGCGAATCAATATATAGCCTCATTCAGCCACTGTATACAGGCAGTGTTCAGATCAATAGAGACAATGTATGCCCAAGGTGTTGGAACGAAGAAATCTATGGTGATTCCAGGAGCCTTTGCAGTTTTCGTGTGTCTAATATATTCTTTAGAATGCAGAAAATGACATCCTGTTGTTGTAGCTTTCATTACCTAGTTAATCAATAAAGGACATTGTGACAAGGCAACTGTGTCCCACTTGTTCATGGACCAATGGAATATTAATATTCTCCAATCAAACCTTCTACTCTATTGGACCATGAATAAGTGGTCAATCTGGAGATGGAAGAAACGCAAGCCTGGTTAGGCGAAGTGCTGGCTAGCGGAGTAGAACATATTTTTAGAAAGAAAACGAGAATAAGTGGAACATAGCCTTAGGCCCTTGGCTAAGGATATGTATCTGTTATGCATACTATGCCAGGAGGTCTGGATCCTATTGGCACATGTGGTAGTATAATAACTACAGGGTCATAGTCCTGAACCTTGCACTGAACCTGGTGTTACTCCTCAATCACTATGATATTACAAATGAAATCATCAGAAAAACATTCATACACTCTCCACAACACCAATTTAATCACAAAGCGCCTTACAAACCCCTGTCGTTGCAATCAACGTCAACATCAACATCTGTAATTGATTGGAACGTTATTGCTTCGTCATACACAACTAAACCACTCCTCCCTCCAAGGGAAAACTGCAACGCATTGACCGGAGAGGGTCATCGGCTGCCACCTGCTATGAATTATGATATGACCATGCACATTGGAAATATAAACCCAGGGTCCAGTTTAGATGCTACCCTCGTTAGTTGGCCTATGAAATATGAATTATTCTCAGTGCTGAATCTGATTCTCTGCATTTGGTTGTGTATGATATATCATGTTGTGCGACCCATCTTGAATAATTAGCCAACCACCGAGATGGGAAGATTGCCCAATGTTTTCTTATTTGGGTTGGAACAATCCTGCATACATTCATGGTGGCGCTTCCAGGACATTTTAGTGCCTTAATGCAGAGATTACTGTAGTCTAGCCTATTTCTACTTTACATTTAGACCTTTTCAATCAACATCACTCTACTGAAATTGCTATAAGTATCCAATGCAGGCTTAGAATCTGAAAGCTTCTCAGCTTAATTTCCCTTTACCTTCATATCCTCAAAGTCTGTGATTCCTAATCTTGACAGATAGTGGTAATTTACATAAATCAGCTGTTTACCTGTGATGAGGTTCTCAGTGAAACAGGCCTGGGGTGGATAACAACAGAGTCGTTGACTAGTCGCCATCAGCAAAGTGGACTGCTGTGCACTAATGTTAGGCTAGCAAAAATAAAATGGAAAAGTTATTTGGCATTGTAAAGAAATTAGTAACTTCATAAAACAATGTGATAGCTCACCCACTGTATAATGTGGATATCCTAAGGAATGCCATGGTGTGTGTGTGTGTGTGTGCGTGTGCGTGTGTGTGTGCGTGTGCGTGCGCGTGCATGTGCGTGTGCATGTGCGTGTGCGTGTGTGTGTGTGTGTGTGTGTGTGTGTGTGTGTGTGTGTGTGTGTGTGTGTGTGTGTGTGTGTGTGGTATCATAGAAACGGTCATATGTCAAGCTAGGTTGAAAGTGTTCATGTCATCTTCAACCTAGCTGTAAGGAAAGAAGCTAACATAGCTCAGCCACAGTTTTCCATTGGGTCAAATTACTTTGCTCACGCCTACATATAACATGTCAGGTATAGAAATAGGTAACTTAATTATAGCATAAAAACTCAGACCAAGGCCAATGTAAAAAGTGTCTGTCACATTATAAAAAGTGGAATCAGGAATAAAGTAATGTAGTGACTTATTGACTATGGTCTATTCTATACTTTTATAATGTATTCTACCTTATTCTATGAAGTTCAATTTACTTAATTTAATGTATGTTCCGAAAAAAGACCAGCTCTCACATGATACTTTAAGCTCTGTTGGATAAGAAAAAAATGCATAAGCTGAAATGATGGACTCGATTTTGCACCAATGAAAGACATGTAACAGAGCTGGGGCGGGCACTAATTGCAAGGGTAAATTGTTAAGCATGGCTCGGTGTCCTGGGTGTTTGAAATTGATACATTTTAGACCCTTCCATTGGTCCTTACGTGAAATCCACTCAGCCGGAATACCGGATTGTGTAAAACGAATTTGCCCAATGTCAACGACGACTGGTCCCTATCATGAAAGGCCAGCCAATCCGCTTCATACATTTTGGGGCGTGTTTTTGTTTTCGCCAACTGATTGGTTCTCGTCCAAGCGTTTGTCCCTCACATGTTGCGTCCTCTTCACGGGACTCTAAAAGCGTTTCCATTTCACAGATGCATAAAGTATCTGCTGCATTCATCAACGTGGCCTAACTTTGCTGTCTCATTGAAAGATCGAATAAAAGGTGCAGCTTTTGCGTTTTCTACGTTCTCAGTCTGTTTGACTTCATCAACGTATAACTGCTAGATAGCTGACCTTATAAATGGCCAGAGGTGTCTGTGTTTAGGGACTGTGGTGTGTGTACTTTGGGCTGAAAGCAATCACAATCTCTTCTACTATGGCAGGCATTCTAGCGAGATCGTTATGGAGCAAAAAGGTCAACCACATTCCCCGTGCAGCTTTTCTAGCTAAATGCATTGTTTTATACTTGATTGGCTAGCTAGCTATATAAATTGCTAGCATAGTAGCATGGCACGGTAGCTAGTTAGCTAAGTATCGCCACACTTTTGGGGGAAAAAAGTCTAAGCAGTCGTGTACGATTATATCATTTTTGCCATTGCAACGTTAGCTATATTCTGTAGCATGTGGTCAATGCATGATTAACAGGTTGAACGAGTCAACTAGCTAGCTAACTAGCTTCAATGTCACAGTTGGTTAGCTTAGCTAACTATTTAGCTAGCAGAAAGGTAGGGTTTTGGATCTTAGCTAGCTGGTCAATGGCAATGAAAACGTAACGTTGACAATTGATCCTCGTGTGTCCTCTCTTCAGGCACCACTTCAGATGGGTCTCGTGTGTTATTCATCATCATCAGTGGTGAGTTAACATCTTGCAATCGTATAATAACTAGATTTATGAGTGGTCGTATGTATACTGTAGCTCGCTATCTAAGACTTGTAAAATATATGCTCATGCAATCTACACCTGCACAGACATGTTTGACATTGTCGATGACATGTCCATTGTGAGGTTGTCATTTCCTGTCTTCTTGCAGCCCACCACCAAGCTGTTCATTGACGGCAAGTTTGTGGAGTCCAGCACCTCAGAATGGCTGGACATTCACAACCCTGTAAGTGTCAATGCTTACACACACACACCACAACAGGTGTACACAATGTATAAGCCGGTCGTGTCGGTGAATGTCAGTGTTCTCCTTGTTTGCGTCAGGCAGATGAATATGTCTTGAGGGTGTCATATTTTAATCTGTATGATTTGCAAAGTGTAGAAATGGAAGCATATTCTTCACAGCCAACTGACCCTTGCCATGTTTATGCACTAAAATGAACTATAACTCTGCATCTACTTCAGGAAACTTGCTGTTGACTTGCTTTTGGCAAGGCAACTATATACTGCTGTTGAATGCAGAATCAGCTACACACCCAGAAGACCATAAATCTCTTCCCTACAAATAATTTCATTTAAATGTTAGCCTTAAAAGGATTTATGTATTATTTATAATGCTAAAAACCTTGGTAAAAGACAAAAGTCCCCCTCAAGCATTGTCTCACTAAAAAGACCATAATGAAGCGCTATCTGACTCAACTGCCTATTCTACATGTCATGATATAACATTTATACCTGTACACAATCAATTTTTATGTTACACCCTCCTGGACAGGCCCCTTATGTAGTGTGTCTCCGTTCACAATGACATGATGATTAATCTATTGTCCTTCTTCTCTCCCTACCTCAGGCCACTAACGAGGTGGTGGGTCGCGTGCCCAAAGCCACCCAGACAGAGATGTTAGCTGCAGTAGAGTCCTGCTCCAGGGCCTACGCCTCCTGGGCCGAGACCTCCATCCTCACCCGCCAGCAGATCTTCCTCCGATACCAGCAGCTCATCAAGGAAAACATTGTAAGGAAAGACCCTGGTCTGAAAATGGGCCTCCATAGGAATGGTTCCCAATATTTTGTTCAATATAATGCCTTTTGAGCTGTATTGAAAATCGTGATCCAAAGAATAAGCTATAAACAAGTTTCTTTGCAACAATCGGGGTCTAAAACATGAATGTTCATCAAAGATGTTTGGTTCATGTATTTATTTTAATCTGTGTTTTTCAGAAAGAGCTAGCCAGGCTGATCACCCTGGAGCAGGGCAAGACTCTGGCTGACGCGGAGGGAGATGTCTTCAGAGGATTGCGTAGGTAGACCAGTCATGCTAAGTAGGCATGGGGAAACACGGGAGAAAATGTTTGAACTGATTGAAACGGGGAGATATGACAACTTGTCTGTATTGAAATCTTTGTTCTACAATCGCTATCTCCTTACACCACAAATATTTGACCCTCTGCCCACCACTTCTATGTCTTTCACTGCTACTCTTATCTCTAAGAGTAGCAGTTTGACCTTCTGCTTCCTGGCTTTACTCACGGTCTCTCTGCCCCCTAGAGGTGGCAGAGCACGCCTGCAGCATCACCTCCCTGATGCTGGGGGAGACCCTGCCCTCCATCACCAAAGACATGGATACCTACACCTACCGCCTGCCCATCGGGGTGTGTGCTGGTATCGCCCCCTTCAACTTCCCTGCCATGATCCCTCTGTGGATGTTCCCCATGGGCATGGTGTGTGGCAACACCTACCTGATGAAGCCCTCCGAGCGCGTCCCAGGATGCACCATGCTGCTGGCCAGGCTGCTGCAGGACGCGGGGATGCCCGACGGGACCCTGAACATCATCCATGGACAGCACGCTGGTAAGACCAGGGGGCGTGTGTGTGATGAGTCTTTATAAAACATGCTATTGAAGTGTGTCCTGTTTCCCAGGATGTAAGGGAAAACCAGGCTATGCTGATCATGTGTGTTAGCTAGTGCCTCAGGTCTATTGGTAGTCTTTGAATGTCCTGTAGACCCTTGTACTCGTCTATTGGTAGTCTTTGAATGTCCTGTAGACCCTTGTACTCATCTATTGGTAGTGTTTGAATGTCCTGTAGACCCTTGTACTCATCTATTGGTAGTCTTTGAATGTCCTGTAGACCCTTGTACTTGTCTATTGGTAGTCTTTGAATGTCCTGTAGACCCTTGTACTCGTCTATTGGTAGTCTTTGAATGTCCTGTAGACCCTTGTACTCATCTTTGATTCCTGGTAGTAGTCTTTGAATGTCCTGTAGACCCTTGTACTCATCTATTGGTAGTCTTTGAATGTCCTGTAGACCCTTGTACTCATCTATTGGTAGTCTTTGAATGTCCTGTAGACCCTTGTACTCATCTATTGGTAGTCTTTGAATGTCCTGTAGACCCTTGTACTCATCTTTGAATGTCCTGTAGACCCTTGTACTCATCTATTGGTAGTCTTTGCCTAATGTGTGTGTGTGGGTAAATGTGTTTAAGTGCCGTAGGGGGTAGCAGTCCATATAGGAAACACTATTTGTTTTGTTGCAGGTTTAATTTCCAAGGTGACTACACCTCCATCTTGTGCCCATGTAGAGGAGTGAAATAATGACCTTTGACCTCTTTCCGTAGCTGTGAACTTCATCTGTGACCACCCTGCCATCAAGGCCATCAGCTTCGTGGGCTCCAACCAGGCAGGAGAGTACATCTACGAGAGAGGATCCAAGAATGGCAAGAGAGTGCAGTCCAACATGGTAAATATGATAACCGAATAGGGTCTATGAATAGGGTCAATTGGGGACTAAACGAATGAAGGGAACCCTTAGACGCTTAGGGAAATATGTCTGCCTTAAATTGTCTACAGTGCCCTTAACCATACTGCAAGATGAATAGTTCTACCACATTATCAATCCTGAACCAGGAGATGGCTAAAGTTCTTTGATTTTCTTATTGCTTAGGTCTGTCTTTGCACATTCTGAAAACGCATGTCAGTAAACCTACCAACCCTTGTATTCTGCCTCGTAGGGAGCGAAGAACCACGGTGTGGTGATGCCTGACGCAAACAAGGAGAACACTCTGAACCAGCTGGTGGGCGCAGCCTTTGGCGCTGCAGGACAGCGCTGTATGGCTCTGTCAACCGCCATTCTCGTAGGCGAGGCTCGTGAATGGCTCCCAGAGCTGGTGGAGCGCTCCAAAGCCCTGCGCGTCAATGCAGGTACAGTGCCTTGCAAAAGTATTCACCCCCTTGGCGGTTTTCCTATTTTGTTGCATTACAACCTGTCATTTAAATTGATTTTTATTTGGATTTCATGTAATGAACATACACAAAATAGTCCAAATTGGTGATGTGAAAAACAATAACTTGTTTGTTTTTTATTTTATTTTAGACAACAGAAAAGTGGTGTGCACATATGTATTCACCCCCTTTGCTATGAAGCCCCTAAAATAAGATCTGATGCAACCAATTACCTTCAGAAGTCACATAATTAATTAAAGTCCATTAAAGTTTACCAGTATGTGTATATATAATACATACACACCTGTTCTGAAATGCCCCAGAGTCTGCAACACCACTAAGCAAGCGGCACCATGAAGACCAAGGAGCTCTCCAAACAGGCCAGGGACAAAGTGGTGAAGTACAGATCAGAGTTGGGTTATAAAAAAATACCAGAAACTTTGAACATCCCACAGAGCACCATTAAATACATTATTATAAAATGGAAAGAATATGGCACCACAACAAACCTGTCAAGAGAGGGCCATCCACCAAAACTCACGGACGAGACAAGGAGGCCATTAATCAGAGGCAACTGAGACCAATGATAACCCTGAAGGAGCTGCAACGCTCCACAGCAGTGATTGGAGTATCTGTCCATAGGACCACTTTAAGCCGTACACTCCACAGAGCTGGAGTTTACGGAAGAGTGGCCATAAAAAAGCCATTGCTTAAAGGAAAAAAATAAGCAAACACGTTTAGTGTTCACCAAAAGGCATGTGGGAGACTCCCCAAACATATGGAAGAAGGTACTCTGGTCAGATGAGACTAAATTTGATATTTTTGGTCATCAAGGAATACACTATGTCTGGCACATACCCAACACCTCTCATCAGCCTGAGAACACCATGTGGTGGTAGTTTAACGGGAAACATTTAAATGTCTTGGAATGGCCTAGTCAATGCCCAGACCTCAATCTAATTGAGAATCTGTGGTATGACTTAAAGATTGCTGTACACCAGCAGGAACCCATCCTACTTGAAGGAGCTGGAGCAGTTTTGCCTTGAAGAATGGGAAAAAATGCCAGTGGCTAGGTGTGCCAAGCTTATAGAGGCATATTCCAAGAGACATGCAGCTGTAATTTCTGCAAAAGGTGGCTCTACAAAGTATTGACTTTGGGGGGGTGAATAGTTATGCACACAAGTACATTTTTTTTGTCTCATTTCTTGTTTCACGAGGAAAAAAGATTTTGCTTCAAAGTGGTAGGCATGTTGCGTAAATCAAATGATACAACCCCCCCCCCCCCCCCCCCCCCCAAAAAAAATATATTTTAATTCCAGGTTGTAAGGCAACTAAATAGAGAAAATGCCAAGGGGGGTGAATACAATCACAAGGGACTGTACCTCTCACTCTTTTACTTAAGGGGACTTTCAATGCCTTGTGTGGATTTATGACCTTTTTTCCTCCGCAAAACTTCTTACAAATCAAAATGTTTCCCCCCCCTATGTGTAAGAAAATTGATTTAATTAAACATTTCAAATAGTACATCCAAATGACCACCAGCGCCAGTCCACATAGTGTATGTCATAGAATAGAGTTCTAATTGTGTGTTCTTCCTCTGTGTGTATTTAGGTGACCAGCCGGGTGCCGACGTGGGTCCTCTGATCTCCCCTGAAGCCAGGGCCCGTGTTGAAATGTTGATCCAGAGCGGCGTGGACGAGGGAGCTACGCTGCTGCTGGATGGACGCAATGTCCACGTCAAAGGATATGAGAATGGCAACTTTGTAGGGCCCACCATCATCGCCAATGTTACGGTAAGGGGTGGGGGGTGTCTCTCTCTAACCGACCTAGCTTTGAACCCAGGTTAGCTGAGTGATTTACTGTTTTTTTATTTTAAAAATACTTTAGGGTTGGATCAGCTTTAATATTAGAGCTGATCAAACCCTAAAGTTATTGTAAAAATTACTAAAATTATTAAACTGTCTTAGGTCAGTTAGGATCAGTGATAAATTTGAGATTTTATTTCTTTCATCACATTCCCAGTGGGTCAGAAGTTTGTATTAGTATTTGGTAGCATTGCCTTTAAATTGTGTAACTTGGGTCAAATGTTTTTGTTAGCCTTCCACAAGCTTCCCACAATAAGTTGGGTGAATTTTGGCCCATTCCTCCTGACAGAGCTGGTGTAACTGAGTCAGGTTTGTAGGCCTCCTTGCTCACACAAGCTTTTTCAGGTCTGCCCACAAATGTTCTATAGGATTGAGGTCAGGGCTTTGTGATGGCCACACCAATACCTTGACTTTGCTGTCCTTAAGCCATTTTTCCACAACTTTGGAAGTATGCTTGGGGTCATTGTCCATTTGGAAGACCCATTTGCGACCAAGCTTTAACTTCCTGACTGATGTCTTGTGGATATATTGAAGCAACATCTCATCATTTTCCACCCTCATGATGCCATCTATTTTGTGAAGTGCACCATCCCTCCTGCAGCAAAGCACCCCCACATGATGCTGCCACCCCCGTGCTTCACGGTTGGGATGGTGTTCTTTGGTTTGCAAGTCTCCCCATTTTTCCTCAAAACATAACGATGGTCATTATGGCCACACAGTTCTATTTTTGTTTCATCAGACCAGAGGACATTTCTTCAAAAAGAACGATCTTTGTCCCCATGTGCAGTTGCAAACTGTAGTCTGGCATTTTTTTATGGCGGTTTTGGAGCAGTGACTTCATCCTTGCTGAGCAGCCTTTCAGGTTATGTCGATATAGGACTCGTTTTACTGTGGATATAGATACTTTTGTACCCGTTTTCCTACAGCATCTTCACAAGGTCCTTCGCACCAAAGAACGTTCATCTCTAGGAGACAGAATGCGTCTCCTTCCTGAGTGGTATGACGGCTGCGTGGTCCCATGGTGTTTATACTTGCGTGAACGTGGTACCTTCATGCGTTTGGAAATTGCTCTCTAGAATAAAGCAGACTTGTGGTCTGCAATTAATTTCTGGGGTCTTGGCTGATTTTCTTTAGATTTTTCCCATGATGTCAAGCAAAGTGGCACTGAGTTTGAAGGTTGGCCTTGAAAGACATCCACTGGTACACCTCCAATTGACTCAAATTATGTCAATTAGTCTAGTCTATTGGAGGTGTACCTGTGGATGTATTTCAAGGATTGTGTGTTCCTGGTGTAACTTGGGCAGTTGTTGCCTTCCTGTCCCACAGGTGTGATGTACCGAGCCTGTGCAGGTGTTGTTACACGTGGTCTTCACAGTGGCAGACCATCAGCTGTCCATCCTGTCTCCCTGTAGCGCTGTCTTAGGAGTCTCACGGACATCTGTCTCACGGACATTGCAATTTATTGCCCTGGCCACATCTGCAGTCCTCATGCCTCCTTGCAGCATGCCTAAGGCACGTTCACGCAGATGAGTAGGGATCTGGGGCATCTTTCTTTTGGTGTTTTTCAGAATCAGTAGAAAGGCCTCTTTAGTGTCCTAAGGTCACAGTTATGAGAACTTAGGACACTCAATTGCCTACCGTCTGTAAACTGTTAGTCTTAACGCCCGTTCCACAGGTGCATGTTCATTAATTGTTAATGGGTCAATGAACAAGCATGGAAAACAGTGTTTAAACCATTTACAATGAAGATTTGTGAAGTTATTTGGATTTGTATGAATTATCTTTGAAAGACAGGGTCCTGAAAGAGGGACGTTTATATGTAACATTTCAGTTTGCAAGAATTGTGATTTCAGTTTTGCTTGACTGTTAGCACGCTCAGCTAAACCCTAGATTTCCACATCTACAAACTATACAGGTTACTGTATTTCATAGATCATGTACATTTTGGTGAACCATCTCCACTACACTTGGAAGGGTCATGCACATCAGTGGAGTATCTCAGAACAACGTTGAACCTTGGTACAGTGGAAATTACATGAAAGTACAAAAATATATACAAACTTTTGACATACCAGTGTTAGGTTCTAAATGAACCTTCTAAAGTTTCATGGACGCTTAATAAAGCTGCATATGACAAAAGACATTCACACGTGCACTGATATTTATCCCTTTCTCCTAGGCTGAGTCTCCTCCTCCACATCTGAACAGCCAATGCATCTCTGTTGCTAGACAGAGCCTTAGTGATATCTGTTCTTCCTCACTTCATCTGACCTCTGCCCCAAAGTGCTCTCCTCTCCAACTCACGGCTGTTATGTTGACTCGTACCGGACTGTCTCTTTTTCCTCCCATAGGATCCCTGATGGCTAACAACCTATCCGGACAGGATGTAACCGTTATACATTCCCCTCTCTCCCTGAATAAGTATTGACATATTCTCAGAACCCAACACGACAGTCAAGGGCTACGAAACCGAGATTAAAAGAAGAAAAAGTTAGCTGACATGGGCTAGTTGATCTGGACATTTCTGACAAGTTATAAATAGCTCTCTAAAGTATGCACTGATGAGGAGGAAAACTGCTGATGCACTACTTAATCTCAGGCTTTTTCTCCCCTCCCCAGCCAGCGATGACGTGCTACACGGAGGAGATCTTTGGGCCAGTGCTGGTGGTTCTGGAGGCTGACACTCTGGATGAAGCCATCTCCCTGGTCAACAACAACCAGTACGGCAACGGAACCGCCATTTTCACCACCAACGGCGCCACCGCCCGCAAGTACACACACGAGGTGGATGTCGGACAGGTGAGCCATAGTTCAGAGACCTCCGGTAGGTGCTTGGGGAAGTAAGACTTGTGTGATTGGTGTTCAACAGTACAAGTAGTTTCCCATTTAGCTTCATTTCTAGATAGATGGGCAACTATGCAGTGATTCATAGCTTGTGGTAACTCTGAGGATAATTTAATGCAACTTTAATGACATTTTAGTTATTTAGCAGATGCTCTTATCCAGAGCGACTTAGTGCATGCATTTTTAATTCGTACTGGTCCCCCGCGGGAATCGAACCCACAACCCTTTGCAAGTGGCATGCTCTACCAACTGAGCCACATGGGGTCATCTATTGTTTACCTCACTATTTTTGTTGTGTATGCAAGTCTTTTTCATGGGTTGTTGAAGGTGTAATTTGTAGGTTAACGTTGGGCATTGTTTTCCTTTTCTATCTTTGGTTAATTTTGTTGATGTATTGGACGAGGGATGGGTGGGGTTCTCAGATGGTTGAGGGGCAGCTCTTAGTGAACTGTGGTGGGGGGGGGGGGATCGTTGAGAGCTTGGGCCGGTGGCTGATGGATCGCTGGTTCGTGTCCCTGTTTTTTGATCTTGTGGGCGATCTGTCGACGTGCCCTTGAGCAGGGTGTTGACTCTGGTTGCTTCTGTGTCACTCTGGATGGGAGTCTGATGGATGGGAGTCTGATAGATGACTGCTTTGTATATATTCAATAAAAAATACATTTACTTTGAGCATGGTATGATCTTCGGGGTCTAGGGTTTCCTGAGACAAACCAAACATCCGGTCAGTCAGCGGCAGTCCTGTGGTCAAAAACAGGATTCGTTCAAGCTAACAGGCGGGCCACAAACGGACAAATAACGGCACAGACCGGCATCTCACAACACAACTCATCGATCCTTGTCACAGATGGTCTATTGCAGCGGACGACCACACCATGTTCCACTCAGCTACAACACAGATGGCTCCAGTGTGCACGCGATCACCAGCTGGACATTTGAGAAGTGGGAAAAACGGCCCGACAAATCCCTGCCGCGTCCTGCTGATGGCAGTTAGTGAGTCAATGGACCCAGGCGAGTGGCGACGGTGTATCGCGTCAGCATGGACCAACATACCTGTGGAACGTTTCTGACTTGTAGAATCCCTGATAATTCAGGCTGTTCTGGGGGCAAAGGTGGCTCCGACCCGGTACTAGACGGGAAATATCGTAAGTTTATTTTTGAAGTGTCTGTCCTATATCTGAGAGAAAGATCTGTAGTTTGTTGACACATTTAACCCTTTTTTTAGGCACTAAACTACTTCCATATATACAGTGCATTCGGGAACGTATTGAGTCCCCTTTACTTTTTCCACATTTTGTTATGCCTTATTCTAAAATGTGTTAAATACATTTTTTCCCCTCCATCTACACACAATACCCCATCATGACAAAGCGAACAAAAGGTTTAGAATTTTTTGCAAATGTATTAAAAATACCTTATTTACATAAGTATTCAGACCCTTTGCTATGAGACTCAATTGAGCTCAGGTGCATCCTGTTTCCGTTGATCATCCTTGATGTTTCTACTTATTGGAGTCCACCCGTACTAAATGCAATTGATTGGACATGATTTTGAAAGGCACACACCTGTCTATATGAGGTCCCACAGTTGACAGTGCATGCCAGAGCCATGAGGTTGAAGGAATTGTCCGTAGAGCTCTGAGATAGGGTTGTCGGCACAGAACTGGGGAATGGTACCAAAACATTTCTGCAGCATGAAAGGTCCCCAAGAACTTAGTGGCCTCATCATTCTTAAATAGAAGACGTTTGGAACCACCAGGTCAAACTGAGCTAATCGTGGGGGAGAAGGGACTTGGTCAGGGAGGTTACCAAGAACCCTATGGTCACTCTGACAGAGCTCCAGAGTTCCTCTGTGGAAATGGGAGAAACTTCCAGAAGGACAATCACCTCTGTAGCAGTCGACCAATCAGGCCTTTATGGTAGAGTGGCCAGACGGAAGCCACTCCTCAGTAAAAGGCACATGGCAACACGCTTGGAGTTTGCCAGAAGGCACCTAAAGGACTCTGACCATGAGAAACACTGTTCTCTGGTCTGATGAATCCAATAATGAACTCTTTGGCCTGAATGCCAAGCGCCACATCTGGAGGAAACCTGGCACCATCCCTACGTTGAAGCATGGTGGTGGCAACCGCGTGCTGTGGGGCTGTTTTTCAGCGGCAGGGACTGCCAGACTAGTCAGGATTGAGGGAAAGATGAACAGAGCAAAGTACAGACAGATCCTTGATGTCAACCTGCTCCAGAGCATACAAATATTTTCAGTAGTGTATTTTTTTCATTTATGTATGTATATGTGTGTGTATATATATATTTTTTTAAATATCATATACTTATGGAATGGCATCTTTATTTTTTTTACCTTTTAACTAGGCAAGTCAGTTAAGAACAAAATCTTATTTTCAATGACGGCCTAGGAACAGTGGGTTAACTGCCTGTTCAGGGGCAGAACGACAGATTTGTACCTTGTCAGCTCGGGGATTTGAACTTGCAACCTTCCGGTTACTAGTCCAACGCTCGAACCACCCCGCTACAAGCCGCCATAACTGCATCCTCTTTAGTGGCTTTGAACAACATATTGCCACAGACAATGAACGCAGCAGTATTTGTGACATTATTTGAAATTGTTCTGAAAGGTGGAGGGGGAAGAATGTATCATACTTGGTGTGACTGGTTCAGTGCGTATTTTTTGGGGGGGGATTCCTTGCCAATCTGAAACTTCTTAATTTGTAGTTGACTAATATTTAGAGAACATGGATAATAATATTGTTACTGATAACGTAATAGTGAAGTTTCAGAGAAAAGCCACGTTTTCTTTTGTCTGATATGCGCAAATGCCCCCCAGCCAATTACCATAATTTAAAGACCATCACAACCCTATTCACAACTGGTGAGAGGATATGCTGAGAAAGGGCAAATTAGCAGATATTAGGCCCTTAGGCTACAGCATAGCTTCTATACATTTTTAATTGCTTACTATATGTGCAGGCTACACACAACCTCTCGACGCAGTGAACATTATCTACCATAAATCTCCAGCTCACATTGAAATCCCCGAACTAACGTGTGACACTGGCAGAGGCTCAAAATATAAACTGTTGCTAATCACAAAAGTGCTTGAGGAAATGTACATTTGCAGCATTGTTTCATGATGTTATGCTAACAAAAGCAAGCGCACTGTGGGCCAATTGGTTAGATTTGCGATATCTGTGGTGCTGAATCTCCGCTGGCCTAGGGCTACTATTAGTTTATCTGATTTATTTAGGGGATAATCTGAGTCACCACAAACGGGTTATCGTAAAGTAAAAATAAGCCAACAAGCTGTCTGACATATTTTTGGAGGAAATATTAAACCCTACTGTGTTTCTCATTTAGATTGGTGTGAATGTGCCCATCCCCGTCCCCCTTCCCATGTTCTCCTTCACCGGCTCCAGAGGTTCCTTCAGGGGCGACACCAACTTCTACGGCAAACAGGTTACTACAACCAGCACAAGCCCACAACTGTTTCTCGCCCAGAGTTTTTTATCATATGACCATATTGGTCCTAATTTAATAGTTTCTGCAGTCAACTGTACAGTATGAGGTGGCAATTTTCTAGTGTTGACTGTCTGCGTCTCTTCTCTGTGTTGTCTCTACAGGGCATCCAGTTCTACACTCAGGTCAAGACGGTTACATCACAGTGGAAGGCCGACGACGCCACCACGAAGAGCCCAGCCGTTACCATGCCGACCATGGGACGCTAAACGGAACGTACACTTGTTAACGTGGTGTTCTCTACCTGGCACAACGTTCCACATACTGACTGACATGCGTTAGCATTCAGAAGGGGTTAGCAGCCAAGGGGTACGAACAACTGATGTCTATTACAGTCATGGAATATGTTTTATACAGAGTGTACTATATGAGAAATGTTTTTGTATTTGAGTTTGACCCTGTTACTGAAATTGCTTCCGGTAGGGTGATGGCAGATTTTAATCTGAAATGTACTGTTACTGTAGCAACAAATCTTCTGTTCAAGCACTAGTCATATGCTGACCCTGGGAGTCACATTGGAAGGATGTACTAGGTGGAATGCAATGGGTGAGAGAAGGCCGGTGGCAGCTAGTCTAGTGGTTAGTGTTGGGCCAGTAACCGAAAGGTTGCTGGATCGAATCCCCGAGCTGACAAGGTAAAGATCTGTTGGCTGCCCCTGAGCAGGCCGTCATTGTAAATAAGAATTTGTTCTTATCTGACTTGCCTAGTTAAGGTTACATCTGAAATATTTTATTTTTAAAATAAGATGTTACTCCGCTTGCATCCTAACTACAACTATTAGGAGGGGAACAGCGGGACGCCATAGTTAAACGGCTTCACCCGGTCCCTTGTGGGCATTAGTGTTCCCAATCTGTGAAACGGAGACACTAGCTAGGTTTCCATCCAATTGGCGATAGATTTTAGAATATTCGCATCAATGTGAATTTTCTCACCAGAGATGTTTCCATCACGTTGACTTGTTGCCGATTTTAAAGGCTGTGGGTTATGACGTAGTGCACATTAAAAATCAACACTTTTGCAGTTAAATTCCCATGTACCGAATAAAACAAAATACACTGTACATTGGTTTCCATCGCATTTAACTCTGATGGTTTTGTCACATCAAATGTAGCATTATATAGCAAATGTGCCCACTCCGGTTTTGGCACGTGCGCTCTAGCCAACAGTTTGCAGTGCGGATACAGCCGACAACATGAGATTATTATGGACAAAGTGAGATTGAAAAAAATAAACTGCAGCCAAGCATTGATCGTCATGTCACAAGAATCTTCATTTTTTTTATTCGAAAGGAGCATCAATCTCATCACCGTGCACTTGAATCCACCATGTGAAGTTCACTTATTTCATCTGTAGCCCGGGGGCGTAGCCATGATTGGTAAAAAAAAAATTGGATACGCATTTTTTTTCTACTTAATTTATCTTGCGACTTGCACCATATATTATTTCGTAATACAATCGTTTTATACTGGTGCATAGTACCTAGAGCAACCTCGTTGCATATACAAATAATGACCTATCCCAGCATATTAAAATAAAACTGTTGCCAATTTGCCAACAACAAACTCCTCTTCAGACACACTTTAATCTCGATGGGCAAACAAGCCTATATTTGATGTTACAATGTATACCACGGTGGGCAGTAATATTATAAAATGGTACCGAACCTTTAGACATAAATCATAAGTAGAGGTCGGCCAATTAATCAGGGACGATTTTTCACAATTTCAAAACAATCGGCATTTTTGGACGCCAATTATATTGCAATCCACGAGGAGACTGGGTGGCAGGCTGACCACCTGTTACTCCACAAGGAGACTGCTGACCACCTGTTACTCCACGAGGAGACTGCTGACCACCTGTTACTCCACGAGGAGACTGCTGACCGCCTGTTACTCCACGAGGAGACTGCTGACCACCTGTTACTCCACGAGGAGACTGCTGACCACCTGTTACTCCACGAGGAGACTGCTGACCACCTGTTACTCCACGAGGAGACTGCTGACCACCTGTTACTCCACGTGGAGACTGCTGACCGCCTGTTACTCCACGTGGAGACTGCTGACCGCCTGTTACTCCACGAGGAGACTGCTGACCGCCTGTTACTCCACGAGGAGACTGCTGACCGCCTGTTACTCCACGAGGAGACTGCTGACCACCTGTTACTCCACGAGGAGACTGCTGACCACCTGTTACTCCACGAGGAGACTGCTGACCACCTGTTACTCCACGAGGAGACTGCTGACCACCTGTTACTCCACGAGGAGACTGCTGACCACCTGTTACTCCACGAGGAGACTGCTGACCACCTGTTACTCCACGAGGAGACTGCTGACCACCTGTTACTCCACGAGGAGACTGCTGACCACCTGTTACTCCACGAGGAGACTGCTGACCACCTGTTACTCCACGAGGAGACTGCTGACCACCTGTTACTCCACGAGGAGACTGCTGACCACCTGTTACTCCACGAGGAGACTGCTGACCACCTGTTACTCCACGAGGAGACTGCTGACCACCTGTTACTCCACGAGGAGACTGCTGACCACCTGTTACTCCACGAGGAGACTGCTGACCACCTGTTACTCCACGAGGAGACTGCTGACCACCTGTTACTCCACGAGGAGACTGCTGACCACCTGTTACTCCACGAGGAGACTGCTGACCACCTGTTACTCCACGAGGAGACTGCTGACCACCTGTTACTCCACGAGGAGACTGCTGACCACCTGTTACTCCACGAGGAGACTGCTGACCACCTGTTACTCCACGAGGAGACTGCTGACCACCTGTTACTCCACGAGGAGACTGCTGACCACCTGTTACTCCACGAGGAGACTGCTGACCACCTGTTACTCCACGAGGAGACTGCTGACCACCTGTTACTCCACGAGGAGACTGCTGACCACCTGTTACTCCACGAGGAGACTGCTGACCACCTGTTACTGAGTGCAGGCAGCAAGGAGCCATGGTAAATGCTAGCTAGCATTAAACTTATCGTATAAAAAACAATCTTAACATCACTAGTTAACTACACATGGTTGATGATATTACTAGTTTAACTAACTTGTCCTGCGTTGCATATAATCAATGCTGTGCCTGAAATGGTCACTCTTGTGTTCAGTGAAAGCAGAGTCGGGGTATATGTAGCAGTTTGGCCCGCCTGGCTTGTTGCGAACTGTGTGAAGACCATTTCTTCAGAGACCATAATAAATTTGCCAGAATTTTACATAATTATGACAATATTGAAGGTTGTGCAATATTTAGACTTAGGGATGCCACCCGTTTTGATAAAATACGGAATGGTTCCGTATTTCACTGAAAGAATAAACCGTTTTATTTTCGAAATGATAGTTTCTGGATTTGACCATATTATTGACCTTTGTGTGTTTTATTATATTCAAATTAAGTCTATAATTTGATATTCGATAGAGTAGTCTGACTGAGCGATGTTAGGCAGCAGAAAGCTGGTAAGAATTCATTCAAACCGCACTTTCCTGCGTTTGTCAGCAGCTCTTCGCAATGCACAGCTCTGTTTATGACTTCAAATCTATCAACTCCCGAGATTAGGCTGGCAATACTATAGTGCCTATAAGAACATCCAATAGTCAAAGGTCTATGAAATACAAATGGTAGAGAGAGAAATAGTCCTATAATAACTACAACCTAAAAGTTCTTAACTGGGAATATTGAAGACTCGTGTTAAAAGGAACCACCAGCTTTCATATGTTCTGAGCAAGGAACTTAAACGTTAGCTTTTTTTCATGGCACATATTGCTTTCTTCTCCAACACTGTGTTTTTGCATTATTTAAACCAAATTGAACATGTTTCATTATTTGAGATGGAATAGATTTTATCAAATCAAATGTATTTATAAAGCCCTTCGTACATCAGCTGATATCTCAAAGTGCTAAATACTGGAGGCTGAGACAGGAGGGGTCAGGAGACACTGTACGCTAAAATAAGTGTTCATTGTTCATTCAGTATTGTTGTAATTGTCATTTATTACAAATATATATATATATATATATATATATAAAAATAGTCCGATTTAATCGGTATAGACTTTTTTTTGGTCCTCCAATAATCGGTATTGAAAAATCATAATGTGATGATTTCCTCATAATCCAATGTATCTGTCAGTTCCACCTCCAAAAGACAGCAAACTGAAGTGGTTTAGCCAGCCGCTTGTCATTGATGTGCGAAGACGATTTTTAAAATCCTAGTTGTGTCTCCACACTGCATGATGTCATTGGAAGTGTGACAATGATCCTTAACAGAGTTTATATTAGGGAAAATATCATCAGGGCAGCTGTCGAGTACACTCATTATGGAGGAAAAGTCACTCTTTCCCATGTTAATTTTGCAACTCAACTGCTGAATAAAAACTGAATTCAGCATCTTCAATTGATATAATGATCGCATGTGGTTTGCAGCTGCTCTTTAAGGCCGCAGGTTTCGTAGTCTTTGGAAAAGGCTGCCGCTTGCATGATTTGTATGTGTATTCTTGAAATTTTGAGTTCAACTCAGTAATCTGTCTGTCTAGAATATTGTTACAAAGTTGCCTCAAGTCACTGTCACTCTTGATGCTGAATGTTTTCCCTAATGAAGTTGACTACACTGTAATCAGCGGTTTCCATAAACCCAACAGCATTTTCTTTAATCATTCTACAATGAATGTATCGGATGCACACATCAATAAGTTCTCGTTTAGATTGATCTTCATTAATCTGCTAGTATGGCAAAATTCGTGGAAGGCACAGAATGAACTTAATATTTTATCCTCCACAGTAACAATGATGCTGTAACTCATTCTGAATTTCGGGGCTCATAAGCGTGGCATTGCGAAGTAGCCAATTAAAAACTTATTTGGGATCTGTGTCCCTTCCACTGGACGGTTGAGCTAATGTAGGCTAATGTGATTAGCATGAGGTTGTAAGTAACAAGAACATTTCCCAGGACATAGACATATCTAATATTGGTAGAAAGCTTAGATTCTTGTTCATCTTACTGCACTGTCCAATTTACAGTAGCTATTACAGTGAAAGAATACCATGCTATTGTTTTAGGAGAGTGCACATTTTTTAACAAAGTTATTAATAAACAAAAGTCTTGATACATTTTGAACAGAAATGCAATGGTTCATGGGATCAGCCTAAAACGTTGCACATATACTGCTGCCATCTAGTGGCCAAAATCTAAGTTGCACATGGGCTGGAATAATACATTATGGCCTTTCCCTTGCATTTCAAAGATGGTACAAAACAATACAAAACTGTTGTTTTTTTCTTTTGTATTATCTTTTACCAGATCTATATTCTCCTACATAACTTTCACATTTCCACAAACTTCAAAATGTTTCCTTTCAAATGGTACCAAGAATATGCATATACTTGCTACAGGCAGTTAGATTTGGGCATGTCATTTTAGGCGAAAATTGGGGGAAAAGGGCAGATCCTTAGGCCTGTTTTCTATTTCTGAGTCATACTTTGAGATGAAATTTAAGATTTCTAAAAAATTACCATAGATTGCCTCTTCAGTTTCTCTATGCCCTCTGAGTGGAATATACTGCTTTGCACACATTAAAACAATATCTATGACTACTTTAACGTGCACTTTTTTCTATAAAATCCATGTTTGCATCACCATGCATTTGGTTCAACACATTCCCACGGGTCGCCTTGTAGGATTCACATATTGAAAGGGCACGAACATGTAATTTGCTATTCTCGTGTTTGCAGCAAACATTTCTTGCGAGTTTCCAGTTTTTAAATCCTTCTCATATAAATCTGAATTCGACATTTGCCCCAGGAAAGTGCCTACAAAACTTACAATAAATTATATATTTCGCTTTACTATACTCAATCCACACGAACTGGTCATAACACCTTGAAGAGAAGCTGCATAATTTGCCAGCTTTTGGGAACTTTGCTAGCTTTTGGTTGACAGGCTGGTTCATCAACGGGAGACAAATCTATCGGTGGACCTACTGCTGGTTCACCGCAGCATCAAGAACGAGAGCAGACCGTGGGGTAGGCAAGCATGCCTGGCTCAACGTGGCATTGGCGGTTGTGATTGCGGTTGTTTCAATCCTGGCGCCACCTGTTAAATGTTTCATTCTGGAAGCTATCGGTAGATTGATCCAAATGATTTTCTGGCACACACTCCTTTTACACACTCCATTTGGTTTACCATTGCTAGAACTACTAAATTGCCTTAGCTGGTGAGTCGATTCGAGTAAACTTGCGTGGTAGACTGTGCTAGTTTATGCGCTACAAAGGTTAGCCATGTGACGTTGGCAGGTTGTTGCGGTAAACCATCGTATGACATTTTTTTAGGCCTGTCACTGGCTGCGCGGCTGCTGTAAACAGCATGTTTTCTTGAGTGGCAGTGGAAGGACCACGCAACATATCACGTTATTCCAAGTTTACTGCGATATAATGGCTATTATATTCATATTTACGCATAAAGACGTTTCCACCGGCATTTCTAATATAACTAATTGTACAGATACGAAAACATCTCACCTTAACTAGTGTATTTTGTTTTGTCGACATTTGGAAAGTTTACTGACATTTTGCTGTTTCCATCATGTTTTTATCCGAAATGTGCATTATTCACATAAAAAGGTTTAATATGATTTCTACAAATGTATTTTGTGCTGACGGGTCTCTGTTAGTATTTCAGTGAGTATACATTACAATAATACAATTTGTGACGTTAGTGCCGAGACTTCTGCTCCCGAGTGGCGCTGCAGTCTAAGGCACTGCCTCTCCGTGCTCGAGGTGTCATTACAGATCCTGGTTCGGTTCCAGGCTGTATCGCAACCGGTCGTGATTGGGAGTCCCATAGGGTGGTGCACAATTGGCCCCACGTTGTTAGGGTTTGGCCGGGATAAGAATTTGTTCTTAACTGACCTGCCTAGTTAAATAAAGATAACATAAAAATGATGCAATGATGCACCCTGTTTTACATGGAATAAAGATTTCCATTGAATACTGCTGCTAAAGACACTTCTTCCTATGCCTCATCGATGAGCTCTATATATTGCAACTCTAACTAAGTATAACAGATTCATGCTCTCTCAAGCATGAATCCGGGGGAAACAAGTTTTGTTGAGAAGTTGTAAATGTAGGAGTCAGACACCTTTTAGAGCCACCCTTTGATGAGTGGTTAAGCTTTGTGGTCCCTGAAGTTCTTGATTATATGTTCTTTATGCCACAGAATAACACATGCGACTGGTAGGTTGTATGGATGTTTGCATTTTGTAACTTACATAAACGAAACTTCATAAACACGCTTTGACAAGGCTTTGCTGTTGTTAAAGTACAGAATTAGACATGGATGTAAATGTTTATCATAAACATTTGACAACACTAGGTAGTCAGATTACCATGGGGTTTGCAATGTTTTTTTGGCTACAGAGCTTGCTTTTCTATTCGTCAATAGCGGAGTCCTGACCAGGGCACAGAGATTTTCCTAGCAATCCTAAATCTGCTGTCTGGTGGTTATTTTGGTTGTGAAAACCCTTTCATGTAGACGTTGTGAACAGTAAAGCTGCAGAGTTTCAAACTTTAAGCAGTAAAACTGGTAATTGGCTGCCGAAGAAATTCCTATGTTTTGACAGACAGACCATGGTACTTGTTGCAAAATCCCAACAATAGAAATATGCTTCTGCTGTGCTGGCACAAAACTAATTACAGTGAGTTTCCCTTGACTGCATTGAACATGCTGAAAATTGGTATTGTTGGTTGATTACTTCGTTTCCTCAGCATGTTCATTCTTTCGGGATGAACCTTTATGGTCTTTCTTTACATTGTCAGCAAGGTTACCTTAATGTATGGAAAACAACCATCTACATGAGAATTATACAGTTTTCTTTGATCAGTGGTTTGACAGATGCCGCGTTCAAACCATCTGGGAACTCGGGGGGGAGCTCCGACTGGGGAAAAATCGTTTTGAACGGTCAACCAACTCGGAATTCCAAGAGGGAAATTCGGTCATCTTTCTGGAGCTCTAACTGTCCGACCTGAAGATTACCAACGTCATGATTTTACCTGCTTTTTTTCTTTTGAGTTCCCAATTGTTTTGCAGCATGTTTTTTTATATTTGATTTTTTTAAATATATATATTTTTTTATTAACAACAAATCAATACAGGAAGTACATGTGGGAACACAAGTATATATAAATAATATACAAAGGACAATTGGGCTAGGGGGTAAAATATTACATTACACAAGGACCTTTAAGGGACATACAAACACTTATTATTCTAACAGCTTTTTTGTTAGTAGAGTATTTAATTGTCTTAAAATACAGTTAGATTTCATTTTGTAAGGTAAGAAAAGATGGTGTTTTGTTTGTAAATTTACATTTGTGAATATGAAATTTGGCCGAAAGAATAATTAAATTAATTACATAAAAAATGTTCAGCTTATTTCTATCTTAGGCAAAGAATCCAAGCAGTAAATCTCTCCACAACAGTGTACGATTTTCATAAATGTGTTCAATTATAAATCTACTGATGTCTTGTCATAGTTTTCTTACATGAATACAATGCCAAAGAAAATGCAACACTGTTTCTGGGTGGTCATTACAAAAGGAGCAATTAGAGTTGATGTTTTCCTTAAACTTCTTCATGTAGTGGTTGGCAGGATAATATTTATGAATAATTTTGTTAACAAGTAGGTACGTGTGTTGCAACATTGTTGTTTTGCAGCATCAATAGGGCGAAGGTCACGTTCATGAGCACAACATTGATGACGTAGGTACGCCCTCCAGTTTAGCTGTAGCAGGTGGATGTTGACATGAATAGTAAAATCATTAGCTAGCTAGATATGTATTTTTTCTTATGGCTCTGACGACCTGTATTTCCTGAGAAGAAATGTATATCATTTTGTTTTATTTGCAGTACATTTTGTGGTCTCCTCGCGAAGAAGTCATAGGTTAGCCTAGTTAGATAGCTAGCACGTTAGCTGTCAATTGGTAAATCGTGCAACGGCATGGGTCAACTGCTTTCAGAAATGAGCTCGATATAAACTTGTGTGCCTATTTTATTCCCAGCATTTATTTACACAACATGCCACCATATAGGTAGCAGCTATCGTTTCTTTATTTGCATGCAGTGCAAGTTAGCTATCTAGCACAAAAATGTGTTAATTAAAGAAATGTAGGCAAGTCGACAAGGCAGGACCATGACATTATCAGAGGTAAACTGGCTTTGGTAGCCAAAACAGTCAAATGCTCCCTCTAAACATGAATCGATTCTCAATTGCGATATGGTTCTAGAAACATAAGATCTACTTTCATAACACATCAAAAAATAATTTCACAAATGCAAAATATACACTACTGTGCTTTGTTTTAGTTCAGTTGCAACACTACAGCGTTTGGTGAAGCTATAGTTTACTAGAACGGGTCAACAAGCGCTGTAACATGGACATGTGGGAACCCTTACACTATACAGGTGTGTGTCGTAATTCAATCATTTGTTTAATGAAAAATCTTTCTGGATTATAGTAAATTTCCAAAGGTTTTCAAAATCGCATTGGAAACAAGCATTATTAAAGCGTAGACAAAACTTCGGGATTATTGTTCACAATCCTATGCAGTCTTCAATGCATCAACGGAGAACCAAAGAGGAAGCCCTCTTGTGAACGGTGGCTTGCAGCTAGCTATCATAGTCTTGGGAATTTGACAGCACTGCACTGGAAATTTGAACAGAGTAGCCTTTTAACAGGATCAGTACAGAACTGTTTATATTCTTGACAGCTGCAGCGTTGTGGTTTCACCTGCAATACTGTAGGTTTTCCATGGGGTTAGCTTATATAACATGAGGTTATAACATGTTTATTCACTATTAAAAACCAATAACACATTCCTTTAAACAAGGTCAATCAATGAAATGTATTTTATAAAGCCCTTTTTACATCAGCAGTTGTCAAAAAGTGCTTTACAGATACCCAGCCTAAAACCCCAAAGAGAAAGCAATGCAGACAGAAGCAAAGTGTCTAGAAAAGAATTCCCTAGAAGCAGGAACCTAGGAAGAAACCTACAGAGGAACCAGGCCCGCAGGGCTTGCCAGTCCTGTTCTGGCTGTACAGGAACCGTTTACAGTATACGTGGCCAGATCGTTTTTCAAGATGGACTGCATGGACAGGAGAGAGCATCTGAATTTCTCACAATAGTCTATAGTATTTGTCACACATATGATAGTTGGTTCTTTTTATTTATTTAACCTTTATTTAACTAGGCAAGTCAGTTAAGAACAAATTTTAATTTACAATGACGGCCTACCCCGGCCAAACCCTAACCCGGACGACACTGGGCCAATTGTGCACCACCCTACGGGACTCCCAATCACGGCGGGTTGTGATACAGCCTGGAATCAAACCAGGGTCTGTAGTGACGTCTCTAGCACTGAGATGCAGTGCCTTGAGACCGCTGAGCCACTCGGGCGAAACAGTTGTAAGGGGAGTACTATACATTTGTCTAACAATCCTGCTTGGTGGAAGTGTCAACGTCATCCTCCAGAAGGCTCCCTTCTGATTGGTGAATGGCTAGTTAGGGTGTGGTTAAAGTGCATATAACTATGCTATTGCTTTGGGGCTCTTCTGTTGGTTGTTGCTTCTAGTTGGGACCTTGTGTCAACTATCCAGTTAGGTCAGGACTCAGGAGCAGTGTCAATTATCTAGCGTGCTGTTGGCTAAACTAAACTTTCCTCTGCATGACTGCCTCAGTGTCCACTCTCCTATTAGTTGAGTTGACTAAGATACCCTTCAGTCCCTCAGTTTTAGCCTAATCCTCCTGGCCTCGTACCCATCAGAGGGACACTCATCTCCTACTCCTTCCCAAGAGATGTCTTCCCAGGCTTCTCTCCGACCTGCGGTGGTCCTGTCACTGGTTCTGGTTGTGTGGGCTCTGACAGGGCTGACCCATGCCCAGCCCAAGGCTTCTGTCCTGGACTTCTCAGCCAGCCTGGGTAACCTCCTCCCAAGCCTCAGCCGACCAGCCAACTCCAGCCGGATCTTCTATGGGGTAATGTTTGACGCTGGCAGCACTGGCACTCGCATCCACGTCTATACCTTCATACAGAAAGACCCTGGTGAGTTATGCTAAAACTCTACTGGAGAGAGAGAGGAGGTGTTTCGATGTTCCCTGATGTGTTACTCTGTACAATGTAGTGCTATTGAATTGCCCGTTTAGTTCAAGCAAAATTGAATTGGTATATTATTAAATTCTCGTCAATAAACATAACTCTATGCACATCTTCATGAAACATTGTTCATGTTTGCAAATTGTAAATTAAATGCTTATTGCTCCAAGTGGATTTTGTCATCTCAATTGTATGTTTTTTTTTGTTGTTGACGGATCGTTCATGTGTAACTTTTGTCTGACAGAGGAGTTACCAGTGTTGGATAATGAGATGTTCCATTCCATCAAGCCTGGTCTGTCAGCATATGCAGACATGCCTGAAATGGTGAGACAGCAGTGGTTGTAATTGTCGATGCAGCAAGTGGTATTCAAATATTTCAAAAACACTTAAAATGGCTTGAGTCCCTAAAATGCACATCATAATTATCATCTCTACCACCACATTCTCTCCCCAGGGTGGGTACACAGTGAGGCAGCTTCTGAAAGTGGCTAAGAAAACCGTCCCCCGGCTGGAATGGAAGAGAACCCCGCTGGTCTTGAAAGCAACAGCAGGACTCAGGCTGCTGCCCTCAGAGAAAGCCCAGGCTCTACTGGAACAGGTAGGGGTGGGAGCTAGGGCACTCCTAGATCTGATAGGGGGCTGGAGCACTACTAAATCAGGTATGGCACTGCCATAGGTGTTGACACCACATTCATCCTTTCTACTGTCATCTCGCTGTCTTCCCACTCCGCCCCACAGGTGCAGGATGTCTTTGATGAATCTCCCTTCTTCGTCCCAGACGATAGCGTCAGCATAATGAATGGTACAAATGAAGGTAAAGTCTCGTCTACTCATAACCCGTAGTCAACCTCCAGTCAGAGCTATTCATCAGAGGCAGGCTTCAGCAGTGCTCGCGTCTTGGTGGCATCAGTCACTGTTCTCCTTCGACAGCTTGCTGTACACTTTCTTAACCCCGATCTGTTATGATGACGCTGTAGAAAAAGAGGGTTGTTGTTGTTCGTCTGTCTTGGTTACACCTCAAAAAGGTGTAATTATGTGGTGAATGGATTTAGTGGTTTACCAAACCATGTGTGGTGTAATTGATTTGTCAGCATTTTGTCTCAAATGAAAGCCCTCTTACACAAACTAATGTCAAACTAATGCTTATGCATGTCAAACAAGGGATGAGTTAACTGCACTGTCAGATCAGTATTACCCTCACTTGAATTATACTTTTTTGTTCTTGTAGGAATCTTGGCGTGGGTTACTGTGAACTTTTTGACAGGTGAAGCTTGTAACTTTTTGTCATAGTACATATTGTAATGCATTATTGTCACTTTTCAAACTATTTTGTTTAGGCTATTATATTATCAGGTTGTAGGGTCAGCTATAAACAGGTAACTGCCAAAATAATGGAAACAAAAAGAGAGAAGACAAAACAAAAAGAGGGAAAAAAGTATGTATATTGAAAACAAGTGCTTTCACACAGGTGTGGTTCCTGAGTTAATTAAGCAATTATCATCTCATCATGCTTAGGGTAATGTATAAAAATTCTGGGCAGGCCATTATTTTGGCTACCATGGTTATACCACCATAGGATGACAATGCCCCCATCCAAAGGGCACGAGTAAACAATATGCCACGGCATTATCAGACACCAGATCTCAACCCAATTGAAGACTTATGGGAGATTCTGGAGCGGCGCCTGAGAGCGCTTTCCATCACAAACAAAACACTAAATAATGGAATTTCTCGTGAAAGAATGGTGTTGCATCCCTCCAATAGAGTTTCAGACACTTGTAGAATATATGACAAGGTGCATTGAAGCTGTTCTGGCTCGTGGGGGCCCAACACACTATTAAGACGCTTTATGTTGGTGTTTCATTTATTTTGGCAGTTACTTGTATATACACATAAATCAGACAGTTGACTCCCACCGTCTTCAGAGGGAACTTGTCAATAAAGTTGGTTCAAATGTGAAGCATGTTATTTTAGGCCACCTGTATGCTGAGACCAGGAAGACAGTGGGGATTCTGGATCTGGGGGGAGGATCGACTCAAATCACTTTTCTTCCTAAATCCAAGGTTAGTGTCCATTTGTACAAGTTGATTCATTTTCAATATTGTGTTTCTATATTGTGTTAACAGTTTTTATTGGAATGGTAATAACATTTATTGACTGATTTTTCCTGTGCAGAAAACCCTTGGAAGTTCTCCTGATGACTATATTGCCAGAATTGACATGTCCAACTCGACATATGAACTCTACACTCACAGGTATACAATCTATATCCACTGATGCAGCAAGTATAAACAGTCATATTTCTTCGTAACAAATCCGTAAGGTAGGTATTTGTAACTGTTTTCCAAGTAAGATTGATTGATTGATTGATTGATTGAATTGACAGCTACCTGGGTAATGGACTGATGGCAGCTAGACTGGCAGCCCTAGGAGCACTGGGGGCAGACGGTACAGGGATTACACATTTTACATATCATCATCAGCATGTTATCTCCATTTAGACAATATAGGTTTCAGAACATGTATAAAATGTTTACTTTGCCATGTTATTCATAGACCCCCATTTATTATTTTGTTACTTTACACTCCAGGGTTAGAGTGGAGAGTGTTCAAAAGCTCCTGCCTGCCTAAGAAGTTCAGAGAGGAGTGGAGCTTTGGAGGACTCACCTACATAGTCAGTGGGATACCTGATGGTGAGTCAGCCAACTCACTATATCTGCTAGAAGTACAGTCAAATATGTACCATAGTAAATCAACCTTGGAACAGTTCTTTGGATGGTAACACAAAACATAGCATGCTGGGGTACCTATCAATGTGTCCTCTATGCAGGATGGTAAGGTTTACCTGAGTTTGCTCATCGGGGTATTAGGTCTCGGGTGCTGTGGAGCAGTTTGTTACAAATGTGTGTGAAAAGTGCTATACACATGCATTTCATTGATTGATTGAAAACGTGTCATAATAGTATCCTGTTTCTGTCCCTGTCCCAGGTAATGTGGGATACAAGCTGTGTTACCAGGAAGTGCTGAAGGTGGTAAAGGGAATAGTTCACCAGCCCTATGAGTTGAAAGACACCAGTGTGTTCTACGCTTTCTCCTATTACTTTGACCGAGCCGTGGATGCAGGCCTTATTGGTGAGAGGAAGCACACACTATGACTTACACACAATACTTCAACCAAGCAGTGGAATTTTCAGTGAGAGGACACTCACACACAGTATAATTACTCACTGCTAGAATTAGATTTATTCACCTCTCTCTCAACAGGGAAAAAATACTCATTGCTGAGGTGATTGACTCCAGTGTTTTCCCTAGGATTTCTTTCAGCAGCAAAGTTAGAGGGTTGGGGGTTCATGGTAGTGGGAGGGGCCAATGCATGGTTTTAGGGCAAATTTCCTGTAATTCTATACATTTTGCCATTGGGCAGAGGAAGTTAAAGCTTGGTCTTCCAAATGGACAATGACCCCAAGCATACTTCCAAACTTGTGGCAAAATGGCTTAAGGATAGCAAAGTCAAAGTATTTGGAGTGGCCATCACAAAGCCCTGACCTCAATCCCATAGAAGATTTATGGGCAGAGCTGAAAGAGCATGTGCGAGCAAGGAGGCCGACAAACCTGACTAAGTTACACCAGCTCTGTCAGGAGGAATGGGCCAAAATTCAGCCAACTTATTGTGGGAAGCTTGTGGAAGGCTACCTGAAACGTTTGACCCAAGTTAAACAATTTAAAGGCAATGCTACCAAATACTAATTGAGTGTCTGTAAACTTCTGACCCACTGGGAATGTGATGAAAGAAATAAAAGCCTAAACAAATCCTTCTCTTTACTATTATTCTGACATTTCACAATCTTAAAGTGGTGATCTAACTGACTTAAGACAGGGAATTGTAACTGGGATTAAATGTCAGGTATTGTGAAAAACTGAGTTTACATGTATTTGGCTAAAGTGTATGTAAACGTCCGACTTAAACTGTAGGGGAAACACTGGACTCAGTGGTGCGTTAAAGATGTGGAGTTATTACAGTGGTGTCATTGGTTGTCGACTCAGTGAGTGAGATGAGAAAGGTTGCAGGCCCAATTGTTAGTATGATGGAGATGTACTGTGTAGCCCTGCTGTCATTATGAATGATAGTGTGATAAGTGTTTCTCTCTGATGGAAAGGTTAATGACCCCAATGCTCCTCTCTTTCAGACAGGACCCAAGGAGGAATGCTGGAGGTCAGGGACTTCAAGAAGAGAGCTAAAGAGGGTGAGAACCAGATAAGCCCGAATCATGATATGCATAGCAATGGATTTATCATTACTATTTAGTGAGAGACTTGCTTCTCTGCGCAGTGCACTTCAGACATGCCGTGCATGGCAATGTATTATACCCATATCAGACTTACTGCGCTGTGTACTGGAGAAGTCTCATTGGCTGAAAGTGTCTTCCTCTCCTCCTTCCTTTACTGCACTGATCTGGAAACTGATTTTTGTTTCTTATTCCAGTGTGTAACAAGATGTCTAAGTACCATCCGATCAGCCCCTTCCTGTGTATGGACATGACCTACATCACCTGTCTGCTCAAAGACGGCTTTGGCTTCAAGGAGAACACTGTACTGCAGGTGAGACAGTAAAGCCGTAATGCACAATAGTCCTTTTTGGCAAGTCAATAAAGCAAAACAACACTTTTTAAAGACAGGATCAGTTCAAATGTTTTATTTATTTAAATAAATACAAAAAGACATGTTTTGTGATTTGGTGTGTGTTGTCTCTCTTCCCTAGCTGACTAAGAAAGTCAACAACGTGGAGACAAGCTGGGCTTTAGGTGCCACATTCAACCACTTCCAGAACCTAAAGATCCACAGATAGACAAGGAGCCACAGGTCTGGGTGGGCAGGAGGGGAAAACCACTGGATTAGATGGTGCTCAAAAATAAATGGACTGAGGAACTATTGTTGTTTTAAACATAACAGCCTTTGACCCTGCCTTAGTGTGAATTGTAATGTCTTAAAAATATGCCTTGCATCTTTGACTTACTATTTGACTATCAAGATTTGACATTTCTGAGATAACATTACAATTGTTACAACTATTTTTGTTACCCAACACCTAAATGGTTGGTCCTATAGTTCAGTAGGTCTGTTGTTTTCATGTGACTGGTTGCTATAGCACAGTGGTCTCATATTATTTACATCTCTATTAAAGCACTGGGGGCTGTCGCTGACTGAAACGCCACTTAGTTGTGTTACTGTATAAAAGGTGGATATTTTGACCGTCTGTTTAATATCACTTGGGTGTGATCTTTATTTTCATTGAAAAAATAAACTGGTATGAGAGTGTGCTTTTCAAAAAAAAGTGTGTTCAATTGTTCTACATGCAGCCCTCTGTGCATCAAATCGTACTGTGCTTTAGTTCCAATAGCAGCTTGGGAGTTTGCAACTGATTTCAACGTTTCCTTTCTACTAATGATGGAGGACGGAGCACATTTAATAATGTCCTTTTCAAATAGTCTTACGTCAGCTATCGACTTGATTCATTTGTGAATTAAGCTAAAAACAACAGCCTTAATAGTGTTTTACAAAACACTGCATGTTGAGCTTACACAGTTGATTTAGTACGTTTCACAATGACAAATCCAGGTAGCTACATGTACTTTCTTTTAATAAAACTCACGATTTGTATATCTGTCTTATTTCTTTGGAAAGTCACCTGATAGTCATTTGTATTTATAAACTACAGAAAACATCTTTGTACAAGTTCTAGAACATTTCATACGATCTTTCTCAAAATAAAACCCTTAGTAGCTAATTACAGATATCTACAGGGCTAAAAGTGAAGGATGCATCTATGTACAGAGAGCTTTGCCTCAAATGCCTGAGATTTGCCCAACAGACTTGACTACAACAGGGCCACCACATCCTCTGGGTATGTGTGGCTTGCTGTTGTCATGGTGACCAGGTCATGGGGTTGAGAGAGAACAACCACCGAGTCTGCCGAGCCTAGAAAGGAGGAGGAAAGGAAGAGGAGGATGGAAGGCATTAAATAACTAACATGGTCATAGGCTGTTCCCATGGTTTTGGACAAGAATATAACAGTGTCGCTAACTGTTGGAGAGGGTTTTGCATTGGTGATGGGTTGTATGACAAAGTGTGAGAGTGTGTCTACCTTGGGCTCGCAGCATGGCATGGTGGACGTTAATTGGATCAACCCCTGTAGTCATGGTTACCATGGTGTCGACGGGCGACCCGTCGGCCTCCAGTAAACTGCTGTGTGTCAAAGCCTCACCTGTCAATAACACACAGGGGACATACTGTACATTACAGGTATGTTTGTGTGCCATATTGAACTTTCCAGATGGAAAATAACGGGCTGGTTCCACACATACACACACCAAGGCTGCGGCTGAATTGGGTGCGTTTGTGGTGGGTTGGAACTGGAAGAAAGAACGCTCGTAACCAGGCTTGGAGACCACTAGCCTAGTTTGTGTGTTACCCGTTTCTCTGCCCTCGTTCCCCTGAGCCTCCTCTCCATGTCTCTTCCTCATGTGAACATTCCTGCTACCGCTCTGAGAGAACGTCTTCCCACAGATCCCACACTGGTGGGGCTTTTCTCCTGGAACACGATAACACATATCAGTGGTTTGCATCTTAAATGGAACTCTATTCAGTGCACTACCTTTGCACATAAGGCCATAAGGCTCTGGTCAAAAGGAGTGCACTATATAGGGAATAGGGTGTCATGAGAGACAACCAGTGACACACACTGAAGCTAAAGTTATGTGTTTGTAGACAGTAGGAACTCGATTTCCACATATTCAGTTGACATAGATAAACAAAGCTAACTGTTGTAATTTCACTATATATAGACTGAAAAGCTGAAACTGGCGTGTTGTTCTCACCTGAGTGTACGAGCATGTGTTTGCGTAGACTGGAGTACTCAGCGAAGGACCGACCACAACCATCTGCTTCACACAAGAAGGGCTTCTCACCTGTAGACAACACACACTGTTAGCACTGAGGAGGTGTGCCCTAGCAGGAAGACCACTCTGTGCAGCTCACCCTGCACTATCAGCTCCAATGTAAATAACATGAGTCTATAAACCAGAGTTACACTGTTAGCACTGAGGAGGTGTGCCCTAGCAGGAAGACCACTCTGTGCAGCTCACCCTGCACTATCAGCTCCAATGTAAATAACATGAGTCTATAAACCAGAGTTACACTGTTAGCACTGAGGTGGTGTGCCCTAGCAGGAAGACCACTCTGTGCAGCTCACCCTGCACTATCAGCTCCAATGTAAATAACATGAGTCTATAAACCAGAGTTACACTGTTAGCACTGAGGTGGTGTGCCCTAGCAGGAAGACCACTTTATGCAGCTCACCCTGCACTATCAGCTCCAATGTAAATAACATGAGTCTATAAACCAGAGTTACACTGTTAGCACTGAGGTGGTGTGCCCTAGTAGGAAGACCACTTTATGCAGCTCACCCTGCACTATCAGCTCCAATGTAAATAACATGAGTCTATAAACCAGAGTTACACTGTTAGCACTGAGGTGGTGTGCCCTAAAAGGAAGACCACTTTATGCAGCTCACCCTGCACTATCAGCTCCAATGTAAATAACATGAGTCTATAAACCAGAGTTACACTGTTAGCACTGAGGTGGTGTGCCATCTAGCAGGAAGACCACTTTATGCAGCTCACCCTGCACTATCAGCTCCAATGTAAATAACTGTGAGTCTATAAACCAGAGTTACACTGTTAGCACTGAGGAGGTGTGCCCTAGCAGGAAGACCACTTTATGCAGCTCACCCTGCACTATCAGCTCCAATGTAAATAACATGAGTCTATAAACCAGAGTTACACTGTTAGCACTGAGGTGGTGTGCCCTAGTAGGAAGACCACTTTATGCAGCTCACCCTGCACTATCAGCTCCAATGTAAATAACACGAGTCTATAAACCAGAGTTACACTGTTAGCACTGAGGCGGTGTGCAATAGTAGGAAGACCACTGTATGCAGCTCACCCTGCACTATCAGCTCCAATGTAAATAACATGAGTAAGTCTACTTCTGATAAGCTTCCCAATAAAGCATTAAAAACAATCAAGCAACACAGAAAAGTGCTACAAATAGCCAATATTAACATATGTAGCCTAAGAAACAAGGTCCATGAAGTCAATAACATGCTTGCTAACAGACGACATTCATATTCTGACTATCTCTGAAACTCACTTAGATAGTACCTTTGATGGTACAGTGGTAGCAGTACATGGTTATAACATCTACCGAAAAGGGACGATTTTGCAGTAAAGGAATCACATTCCTGTAAAGCTTAGAGAAGATCTAATGTTAAATACTGTTGTAGTAATCTGGCTACAGGTTCATCTGCCTCACCTAAAGCCCATTCTGGTGGGAAGCTGCTATAGACAGTCAGTATCTGGATAATGTTAAATACTGTTGTAGTGATATGGCTACAGGTTCATCTGCCTCACCTAAAGCCCATTCTGGTGGGAAGCTGCTATAGACAGTCAGTATCTGGATAATGTTAAATACTGTTGAAGTAATATGGCTACAGGTTCATCTGCCTCACCTAAAGCCCATTCTGGTGGGAAGCTACTATAGACAGTCAGTATCTGGATAATGTTAAATACTGTTGAAGTAATATGGCTACAGGTTCATCTGCCTCACCTAAAGCCCATTCTAGTGGGAAGCTGCTATAGACAGTCAGTATCTGGATAATGTTAAATACTGTTGAAGTAATATGGCTACAGGTTCATCTGCCTCACCTAAAGCCCATTCTGGTGGGAAGCTGCTATAGACAGTCAGTATCTGGATAATGTTAAATACTGTTGAAGTAATATGGCTACAGGTTCATCTGCCTCACCTAAAGCCCATTCTGGTGGGAAGCTGCTATAGACCACCAAGTGCTAACAGTCAGTATCTGGATAACATGTGAAATGCTTGATAACTAATGCTGCAGAAATTTGCTTTAAAGCAGTATCCACATCCATAGGATGTAGTGATCACAATAAAATAGCCATATCTAGGAATACCAAAGTTCCAAAGGTTGGGCCTAATATAGTGTATAAGAGGTCATACAATAAGTTTTGTAGTAATTCATATGTTGATGATGTAGAGAATATTTGCTGGTCTGTGATGTGTAAATGAGGAGCAACCAGAAGCTGCACTTGACACATGAAATTGCTTATTCCAATCACTGATAAGCACGCACCCATTAAGAGAATGACTGTAACAACTTAAATCGCCTTGGATTGATGAGGAATTGAAAAATTGTACGGTTGAGAGGGATGAGGCAAAAGGAATGGCAAATAAGTTTGGCAGCCCAACTGGCAAAAGTACTGCAAATTAAGAAATCATGTAACTAAACAAAAATACAAATAAAATATAATATGAAACAAAGATCAATTATATAAAGAATGATAGTAAAAAGCTTTGGGGCACCTTAAATTAAATTTTGGGGAAAAAAGCCAACTCGGCTCCATCATTTATTGAATCAGATGGCTCATTCATCACAAACCCCACTGACATTGCAAACTACTTTAATGATTTTTTTCATTGGCAAGATAAGAAAACTTAGGGATGACATGACAGCAACAAATGCTGACACTACACATCCAAGTATATCGGACCAAATTATGAAAAACAAGAATTGTATTTTGAATTCCGTAAAGTGAGTGTGGAAGAGGGGATTTTTTTATGTTGTCTATCAACAATGAAAAGCCACCGTGGTCTGACAATCCGGATATAAAATGACTGAGGATAATAGCAGACAATATTGCCACATCTTCAGTTTAAGCCTACTAGAAAATGTGTGCCCTCAGGCCTGGAGGGAAGCAAAAGTTCTTCCACTACCCAAGAATAGTAAAGCCCCATTTACTGGCTCAAATAGCCAACGAATCACCCTTTTACCAACCCTTAGTAAACTTCTGGAAAAAAAATATTTGACCAGATAGCATTGTATTTCACAGTAAACAAATTGACAACAGACTTTCAGCACACGTATAGGGAAGGACATTCAACAAGCACAGCACTTACACAAATGACTCATGATTGGCTGAGAGAAATTGATGATAAAATTACTGTGGGGGCTGTCTTGTTAGACTTGAGTGCAGCTTTTGACATTATCGATCATAGTCTGCTGCTGGAAAAACATATGTGTTATGGCTTTACACCCCCTGCTATAATGTGGATAAAGAGTTACTAGTCTAACAGAACACAGAGGGTGTTCTTTAATGGAAGTTGCTCAAACATAATACAGGTAAAATCAGGAATTCCCCAGGGTAGCAGTTTAGGCCCCTTGGTTTAAAAAAAAGTTTGTTTTGTTTTTTACTAACGACATGCCACTGACTTTGAGTCATCCTCATAAATAGCAACTCAACACTATACACGTCAGCTACTACAGCAACTGAAATGACTAACAAAGAGCTGCAGTTAGTTTCAGAGTGGGTGCAAAGGAATAAGTTATCCCTAAATATTTCTAAAACTAAAAGCATTGTATTAGGGAAAAAACATTCACTACACCCTAAATCTATGTGGAAATTGAGCAAGTTGAGATGACAACTCCTTGGAGTAACCCTAGATTGTAAACTGTCATGGTCAAAACATATTGATACAGTAGTAGCTAAGATAATAAAGCGATGCTCTGCATTCTTAACAAAACTATCAACAAAGGCAAGTCCTACAGGCCCTAGTTTTGTTGCACCTTGACTACTGTTCAGTCATTTGGTCAGGTGCAACAAAGGACTTAGGAAAATAGCAATTGACTCAGAATAGGGCAGCACGGCTGGCCCTTGGATGTACACAGAGAGCTAACATTAATAATATGCATGTCAATCTCTACTGGCTCAAAGTGGAGGAGAGATTGACTTCATCACTACTTGTATTTATGAGAGGTATTGACATGTTGAATGCACTGAGCTGTCTGTTTGAACTACTGGCACACAGCTCAGACACCCATGCATACCCCACCAGACGTCTCTTCACAGTCCCCAAGTCCAGAACAGACTATGGGAGGCACACAGTACTACATAGAGCCAGGACTACATGGAACTCTATTCCACATCAAGTAACTGATGCAGCAGTACAATTAGATTTAAAAAACAGAAAAAACACAGTGGGGAATGTGAAGCAACACAAACACAGGCACAGACACATGCATACACACACACGATAACATACGCACTATACACACACATGGATTTAGTATTGTACATATGTGGTAGTGGTGTAGCAGGGACCTGAGGGCACACAGTGTGTTGTGAAATCTGTGAATGTATTGTAATGTTTTTAAAATTGTATAAACTGCCTTTCATTTTCCTGGACCCCAAGAAGCGTGGGGATCCATAATAAATACAAATACAATGATTACACTTTTTTTCTCAGACCAAGCATTATACCACTCTCTCCCACACAAATACACTTATCCCATGTCCTCCCACAGCACTGAAAACACATAATATACATTCAGTTTACTTCTATGCCCTACTACTGGATACAGAGCAGACTAAAAGAGATGTCCTTCCTGCATATGTGCACTTGAGCTCTAGCGCTGTGTACCTCTGTGTGTGTGTGTGTGTATCTGACTGTCCCCACCTGTGTGTGTGCGTTTGTGGTTCTTGAGGTTTCCTGCGGTGGTGAACTTCTTGCCACAGTTTTTCTCTTTGCAGATGAAGGGCTTGTCGCCATTGTGAGTTCTCATGTGGACCTGCAGACGCTGCAGCACGTAGAAACTCTTCCCACAGCCCTCTGCCCCACACCGGAACGTGCGGTCGTTCCTGACACACACACACACACACACACACGCATATGAACATTTGAGGTGGTATTTGAGAATATGGAGAATATGGTGTGTGTATACCTGTGTGTTTTGAGGTGGTATTTGAGAATATGGAGAATATGGTGTGTGTGTGTGTGTGTATACCTGTGTGTTTTGAGGTGGTATTTGAGAATATGGAGAATATGGTGTGTGTGTGTGTGTGTGTGTGTGTATACCTGTGTGTTTTGAGGTGATATTTGAGAATATGGAGAATATGGTGTGTGTGTGTGTGTGTATACCTGTGTGTTTTGAGGTGGTATTTGAGGTGAGCAGGCCAGGTGAAGGTTCTGTAGCAGCCCTCAAAGGAGCAGCGGAGGATCTGTTTAGACGACAGTGTACGAGTGGGTCTCGCCGGCTGTTCTCTCTTCGCCCCCTCCGATAGGAAGCTGGGCAGGTGGTCGCCTAGACAACAAAAGCAGAAATGGGATGCGATACCGTATACTGATGTCTTCCTTTGCCTTATAGTGCACATGAAGAGTAGCTTCTGCTTTTGCAGCGGCTAATGGGGATCCGAATACATACCAAACACCCAGTATCAGCTAAAGTATCAGCGATAACACTTGCTCTTCAATGGTTAGTTGGTGACAGTAAATAAGGGCTGACCCCATTTAGTCGACGGGTCGATTGTTTGGTTAACAGGCTGTTGGTCAAACGAGGTTTCTTTAGTCGAGCAGTCACAATTTACATTTTTTCCCATGGTGCACAAGACAACTATCTGATTCACGCCCGTCTCGTGGACTAATCAATTGCAGAGACCACAGGGATGGCACAGTCTATCACTCTAAAATATGTGATGCTGAAATTGTATATGGTTATAGTATGTAAAAAAATAAATGGTGCACTCAAATATAATTTTACAACAAATGTGCCTTCTCCCTTGTTGGATATGGTCGCTGTCCGCGGTTCTGAAACAAACTTCCGTGCACTGTAGAATTGGCGCCTTACCCCATGTTGCTATGTGCATAATAGCTAAATTAACCAGCATATTGGGATTAAGAACAATGCGGCAGAGGCAGCAGAAACGGCCCTTTCCTTAAACCCTATTCGGACTGGATTAGTTTTACTGGGGAGGGAATGTAATTACGTGTACCAGCGCAAAACACCACATCTGTCATTTTAGTCCTGTACCAATCTGCCATGTCAGTAATTTGTACATTGCAAGAGAGTAACAATTCCAGCCAGAATAACCTAGTGTTTTTTGGCGATAATACTAGTCCCTTGCGAATCGCCATCTCTGTATTTTGAGTGAAATGTCTGTTTGACAGGGGTTGCACAAGGTTTGAGAAGAAAACAATAAGTGATTTGATGAATTGAACAAAGTGCTGCGCATAGCCTATATATGAAGGGCGTCCATGTATCAATGTTTACAGTGAATGCTGTTGTTCATCTGTTTTGTGCGTATGAATTGAATATTGCCAAATGCATCAGTAAAAAATATTGCGGATATTTAATGTAACTGACCTTAACGTTTGTAGTTCACTTTCATCTCCATAGCCTTAAAACGCATCTCAAGTGCAAGTACACTGTTTAGCTCACATCTGAAGGCTGGGGGGCATTTAGGACGTCTACTGCAGATCGCTAAAATATCCTAATGATTATGATCACATTTTCTCAATTCAAATATTATGGAGACACTATGCCAAAGCTGGTTTGGTACGGTTTAGAAACTTGTGAACCAAGCTGGAGTTATCAGTGTATCCTGTTATCGCCTGGAGGTGTTGAACTATCTTCACGCCAGGAAAAAACCCTCCAGGCTTAATCATAACTGTCAATTTATTGGGGAAACGGGGCAGTTTGGATAAAATATAATCCCATCTGAGTCATCCTCTGGAATAACGAACATTATGGGGTAATAATTACGTAACCAACTTTCTCTAGTAATACTAGTCCCGTGAGAATTCTTTATTTTGTACACATTTTCTACATTGTAGAATAATAGTGAAGACATCAAAACTATGAAATAACATATGGAATCACGTAGTAACCAAAACAAAGCATTAAACAAATCAAAATATACAGTTGAAGTTGGAAGTTTACATACACCTAGGTTGGAGTCATTAAAACTCGTTTTAAAACAAAACAAATTTATTGAAAAAAATTGTAGACCTCCACAAGTCTGGCTCATCCTTGGGAGCCATTTCCAAATGCCTGAAGGTACCACATTCATCTGTACAAACAATAGTATGCAAGTATAAACACCATGGGACCACGTAGCCATCATACCGCTCAGGAAGGAGATGTGTTCTGTCTACTAGAGATGAACCTACTTTGGTGCAAAAAGTGCAAATCAATCCCAGAACAACAGCAAAGGACCTTGTACCTGTTTCCTCCAGCATCTATATCCACAGTAAAATGAGTCCTATATCGACAGAACCTGAAAGGCCGCTCAGCAAGGAAGAAACCACTGCTCCAGAACTGCCATAAAAAGCCAGACTACGTTTGCAACTGCACATGGGGACAAAGATCGTAATTTTTGGAGAAATGTCCTCTGGTCTGATGAAACAAAAATAGAACTGTTTGGCCATAATGACCATTGTTACCTTTGGAGAAAAAAGGGGAGGCTTGCAAGCCGAAGAACACCATCCCAACCGTGAAGCACGGAGATGGCAGCATCATGTTGTGGGGGTGCTTTGCTGCAGGAGGGACTGGTGCACTTCACAAAAGAGATGGCATCATGAGGATATAAAAATTTTGTGGATATATTGAAGCAACTTTTCAATACATCAGTCAGTCAGTTAAAGCTTGGTTGCAAATGGGTCTTCCAAATGGACGATAACCCCAAGCATACTTCTAAAGTTGTGGCAAAGTGGCTTAAGGACAACAAAGTCAAGCTATTGGAGTGCAATCACAAAGCCCTGACCTCAATCCTATAGAAAATCTGTGGGCAGAACTGAAAAAGCGTGTGTGAGCAAGGAGGCCTACAAACCTGACTCAGTTACACCAGCTCTGTCAGGAGGAATGAGCCAAAATTCACCAAACTTATTGTGGGAAGCTTGTGAAAGGCTACCTGAAATGTTTGAGCCAAGTTAAACAATTTGAAGGCAATGCAACAAAATACTAATTGAGTGCATGTAACCTTCTTACCCACTGGGAATGTGATGAAAGAAATAAAACCTGAAATAAATCATTCTCTCTAGTATTATTCTGACATTTCACATTCTTAAAATAAAAAGTGGTGATCCTAACTGACATAAGACAGGGAATTTGTACTGGGATTAAATGTCAGGAATTGTGAAAAACTGAGTTTAAATGTATTTGGCTAAGGTGTATGCAAACTTCCGACTTCAACTGCATTTTAGATTTTAGATTCTTCAAAGTAGCCACCCTTTGCCTTGATGACAGTGTTGTCCAATCTTGGCATTCTCTCAACCAACTTCACCTGGAATGCTTTTCCAACAGTTTTGAAGGAGTTCCCACATATGCTGAGCCCTTGTTGGCGGCTTTTCCTTCACTCTGTGGTCCAACTCACCCCAAACAGTCTCAAATGGGTTGAGGTCGGTTGATTGTGGAGGCCAGGTCATCTGATGCAGCATTCCATCACTCTCCTTCTTGGTCAAATAGCCCTTACACAGCGTAGATGTGTGTTGGGTCATTGTCCTGTTGAAAAATAAATTATAGTACCACTAAGCGCAAACCAGATGGGATGGCGTATCGCTGCAGAATGTTGTGGTAGCCATGCTGATTAAGTGTGCTTTGAATTCTAAATAAATCACTGACAGTGTCACCAGCAAAGCACCCCCACACCTCCATGCTTCACAGTGAGAACCACACATGCGGAGATCATTTGTTCACCTACTCTGCATCTCACAAAGACACGGCATTTGGAACTAAATATCTAAACTTGGACTCGGACCAAAAGGACAGATTTCAACCGGTCTAATATCCATTGCTTATATTTCTTGGCCCAAGCAAGTATCTTCTTCTTATTAGGGTCCTTTAGTAATGGCTTCTTTGTAGCAATTTGACCACGAAGGCCTGATTCACGCAGTCTCCTCTGAACAGTTGATGTTGAGATGTCTGTTAATTGAACTCTGAAGCATTAATTTGGGCTGCAATTTCTGAAGCTGGTAACTCTATTGAACTTATCCTCTGCAGCAGAGGTAACTCTGGGTCTTCCTTTCCTGTGGCGGTCCTCATGAGAGCCAGTTACATCATTGCGCTTGATGTTTTTGAGACTGCACTTGAAGAAACTTTTAAAGTTCAAGAAATTTTCCAGATTGACTGACATGTCATTTCTTTTTGCTTATTTGAGCCGTTCTTGCCATAACATGGACTTCTTCTTTTACCAAATAGCACTATCTTCTGTATTCCACCCCTACCTTGTCACAACACAGCTATTGGCTCAAATGCATTAAGAAGGAAAGACATTCCACAGAATAACAAGGCACACCTCTTAATTGAAATGCATTCCAGGTGACTACCTGGAATGCAAAGAGTGTGCCAAGAGTGTGCAAAGCTGTTATCAAGTTAAAGGGTGGCTATTTTGAAGAATCTCAAATATAAAACATGTTTAGATTTGTTTAACACTTTTTCGGTTACTGCATGATTCCATATGTGTTAATTCATAGTGTTGATGTCTTCACTGTTATGCTACCATGTAGAAAACAGTACAAATAAAGAAAAACCCTGGAATGAGTAGGTGTGTCCAAACTTTTGATTGGTACTGTATATCTACAGAAATAAGAAAGTTCTTCCTTCAGTTGCCTCCGAGTGATTCTTTAATAATCTACTGAGCACCAAGCCACATTTTCTCATTAGAACAGACTGGTATGGGGCCTCCCGAGTGGCGCAGCGGTCTAAGGCACTGTATTGCAGTGCTAGAGGAGTCACTACAGATCAGGGTTAGATCCTGGGCCGGGTCATAGCCGGCTGCGACCGGGAGATCCATGAGGCGGCGCACAATTGGTCCAGCGTCGTCCGGGTTAGGGGAGGGTTTGGCCGGCTGGGATGTGCTTGTCCCATCGCACTCTAGTGACTCCTTGTGGCAGCTGGGCGTATGCATGCTGACTTCGGTCGCCAACTGTATGGCGTTTCCTCCGACACATTGGTGCGGCTGGCTTACGGGTTAAGCGGGCAGTGTGTCAAGAAGCAGTGAGACTTGGCGGGGTCATGTTCCGGAGGACGCATGACATGACTCTCGACCTTCACCTCTCCCGAGTCCAACGGGAGATGCAGCAATGGGAGAAGACTGTAAAAAAAATACCAATTGGATATCATGAAAAAAAAAAAAAAAAAGTAAAATAAAATGATATTACTTACTACTTAGTGTTGTTTACACTGTTCCAAACCAGAAAAATAATATTGTAATCTAACAGCACCGGTTTGTTACACACAATATACAAGCAGATCTCACTCATATACCCTCCTTTTTCTAGATCTCCTTCTTCTTCTTATTATTACAATTATTATTATGATCATCATTATAATAAGTAATGTCGTTATCATTAGCAGGCTTAGTATAGTAGCCTTGTATAACCACCATCGAGCTGTAGGCCTAAGAACATGTCCTATTTAGGCTTAATAACCTAACTTAGGCCTACTGCATATTTTAATTAATGGGCTACTGTATCAACCAATAATTTATTAATTCATGCCATCACACAGCATATGGGACATTCATGCTTTGAAATGCAATCGAGCATTTTAGTTTTAAAGTTAAGTAACAAAGGGAGCTTTGAATAATTAGCCTCAACAATAAATAAACTGCAATTCACGAAGGCATGCAACTGTTTTTCGTCTGCTGTAGCAAAGGCTTTAAATATCTTGTTTTTCATTAGAACAGACTCTCTGGTCCACTTATTTATCGAATGCTGTTTACACTGTTCCAAATGGTCAGAAAAAAATGATATTGTAATCTTACAGCATCTTTTTGGCACACTCACAATGCTTGCTCCTATACCCTCCTTTTTCTGGATCTCCAGTAGTTTCCACAACTAAGTCAAATGTCTTCCACAGATCTGACTTCCCCTTCCCTCCTGAGCAACCAGTAAACATTCGCCCATTGAGTTTATTTTCACATCTTCCGTATCCATTTTGCTGTCGACATTACCGTGTTCGGAGTTTGTTATAACCAATTTATTGATGTGATTATGATAGGATATCAACCCATGCCATTCTTACATGTTTCATGTAAAGAGAGCAAGGGTTGAGGGAATAGGAGATGCTTTTCAGTCAGAAACAAGTAAGACCCTAAATGTCTGTAACTATGTTGCAGCTTCAGCACGGACAGAGGAATAAACACTTGCTGTGCTGTGGTGCCTTTTCGATGCAGTAGGGAGGAGAGCGAGACAATGTGCGCCAGTCACACAGGCACTCACTGTCATTTTTTTAACACAGTGTGACCATCGGGCTCTTTCTTGGGTCATTTGTGTGTCTGAATTATTGAATCAGACATATATGTAGTTGATTTTATTCAACTAGGGTGTGTGTGTCTATATATGGAAAAATAAGTTTAAACATTTCAACCAATCGAATGGTCGAAAGAACAGGACAACTCTTGACTGACCAAGATTTTTTGTGTGTCAAGGACAGCCCTACAGTAAACCATCATTAAAGTCAACCCACCACGATAAAAACCCTTCAAAAAAAGAAGAAGTGACATTACTGTTGGTGCCATTCCCAGCCCTAGCGTCCTGGCTAGCCTTGGCATCTTTAGCCAGCTGTGCCCGCGTGGCTGCGATGAGGCTGTCGTGCGCCAGCTCCTGTACCCTCAGGTACCAGGGGGCAGTGCCATCCACTCCACAATCCCCGGACGAGATCACCTCTTCTTCCTCTTCCTCTGCACCATCTGCTGAGAAGATTAGGGGCTCAGAGGAGGTTGCTAGACCTGGGAGAATAGGAAGGGAGGGGAGGGATGGAGGGCGAACAGAAAAAGGAGGGTGGAGAGGAGAGAGAGTTTGTCAGGGCATGATGAAGTGTCCTTGTCACGTTATCTCAGTCCTACAAAGTAAACAAAACAAGGTCATAAGAGAATAATTGTGATCATTTGCCAGACAGAGACAGAGCATGGCAAAGACAGAGCATCCAGAGATGAGATAATAAACACTTGTCAGTGCATTTGCATGACATTTCAAAGCTGCTTTGTCACACCACAGTACAGATAACAGTTAAATACTGCATTTCAAAACTAGGGATGGCCACGGTTATTCTAATACCCAAACGGACGTTAGTATTCGATTACTTGTGTGAATACTTTTTGTTGTTGTTGTATAGGCCTATTTTAACAATGAAAGGCATTGTCTAAATTAAATTAAAATATCCATGTGACATTGTTATATACCATGACATTTGAAAATCTTAATTTAATAAAACTGAATGTAGTTTTTATGACGTGTGCCCTATAAAAAAAACACATACCGGTAGCCTTCATGTAGCAAGGTGTTTTTGTCAGCCTATCAAAGCACCACTACAGTCAGAGGATCCATGTGCAGAAAGTAAAGTGAGAGATGCAATGCAAAATGGAATTAAAATTAAGGAATTCAAAGTTAGCTAAATGAGAACGAGCAGACTGTAGGCTACACTGAGCAACCATCAAGTAGGCTGTTTAATCTGAATGGACTCGTTGGTTTTTGTAGACAAGCTCAGGGAGCGCAGCAAATGCTGCCTCGCCTAGCTAGCAAGTTTTTTCTCTCAGATTTGATGCAGTCAGGCGCTGTATGTCCTCACAAAGCGAGGGCCATACAGAAATGGTTTGTCGAGATCGGTTTGGAAGTACTTGACCCTGACCTCAACCATATTAGGGATGAATTGGAACTCCGACTACGAGCCAGAACTAATCGCACATCATCAGTGCCCGATCTCACTAATGCTCGTGGCTGAATGGAAGCAGGTCCCCGCAGCAAAGTTCCAACATCTAGTGGAAAGCCTTCCCAGAAGAATGGAGGCTGTTATAGAAGCAAAGGGGGGGACCAACTCCATATTAATGGCCATGATTTTGGAATGAGATGTTCGATGATGTTCACACACTTTTGTCCATGTAATGTAATCAAAGGTTTAGCATTTGTCCCATATTCCTAACACACAATGACTACATCAAGCTTGTGACCTTACAAACTCGGATGCATTTGCAGTTAGTTTTGGGTTATCTAAATACTGGTCACTATTACTCTTCTTTACATGTATATATTACCATAAGTGTTTATATACAGTGCCTTGCGAAAGTATTCGGCCCCCTTGAACTTTGCGACCTTTTGCCACATTTCAGGCTTCAAACATAAAGATATAAATCTGTATTTTTTTGTGAAGAATCAACAACAAGTGGGACACAATCATGAAGTGGAACGACATTTATTGGATATTTCAAACTTTTTTAACAAATCAAAAACTGAAAAATTGGACGTGCAAAATGATTCACCATCCCAACCATGAAGCATGGGGGTGGCAGCATCATGTTGTGGGGGTGCTTTGCTGAAGGAGGGACTGGTGCACATCACAAAATAGATCGCATCATGAGGAGGACAATTATGTGGATATATTGAAGCAACAGCTCAAGACATCAGTCAGTCAGTTAAAGCTTAGTTGCAAATGGGTCTTCCAAATGGACAATGACTCCAAGCATACTTCCAAAGTTGTGGAAAAATGGCTTAAGGACAGCAAAGTCAAGGTATTGGAGTGGCCATCACAAATCCCTGACCTCAATCCCACAGACAATTTGTGGGCAGAACTGAAAAAGCGTGTGCGAGCAAGGAGGCCTACAAACCTGACTCAGTTACACTAGCTCTGTTAGGAGGAATGGGCCAAAATTCACCCAGCTTATTGTGGGAAGCTTGTGGAAGGCTAACCAATTTAAAGGCAATGCCACCAAATACTAATTGAGTGTATGTAAACTTCTGACCAACTGGGAATGTGATGAAAGAAAAGATTAAATAAATCCTTCTGTACTATTATTCTGACATTTCACATCCTCAAAATAAAGTGGTGATCCTAACTGACCTAAGACAGGGAATTTCTATTCTGATTAAATGTCAGGAATAGTGAAAAACTGAGTTTAAATTACTTATCTTTTTTTTTTTTTTACCTTTATTTAACCAGGCAAGTCAGTTAAGAACAAATTATTTATTTATTTTTAATGACGGCCTAGGAACAGTGGGTTAACTGCATGTTCAGGGGCAGAACGACAGATTTGTACCTTGTCAGCTCGGGGTTTGAACTTGCAACCTGCTGGTTACTAGTCCAAAGGCTCTAACCACTAAGCTACCCTGCCGCCCCATTTAGTGTATGTTAACTTCTGACTTCAACTGTATATATCCTACTACCCTGTCACTTTTTATGTATAAACCAACCTCAACTTCTCCAGTATCCCTGAACATTGAATAAGGTACTAACACTGACCTGTATATACTTGTATTCTCTTGTTGTTTCTTCAACCTATATTGCACTTCTGGTGTTTTTTTCACTTGATTATATTTACTATTATTACTACTACTATCACTGCATTGTTGGGAAACAGCTATCGAGGGAAGAATTTCACTGTACTGTTTTACACCGGTTGTATCCTGTGCACATGGCGTACAAACGTTTAAACTTGAAACAATAGGAACTGAATGGTGAATGATGACTGGAGTAATTCTCTTTCTATGCGAGTAGATAATGATGAGTGAAAAAGATTTACAGATTTAAACCAGAGACTGGTTGGTTACGGGCCCAACACTCAACCTCTAGGCTACATCCTTCATTAAGATTATCCCATAATCATAGTAGCATCAACATGTATGTAGAAGTGTTCACAAACATGTTCTATAATAAAAGTGACTCCAAAATGACACTATACATTATTCACCAGTCACTTCCTATTGGACAAAACATAATCTGAAACACAACCAAAAGAAGCTGTAAATGCATCAAACAAGTGTGTAGAATCGTAAGCCTGATGTAATAATTGCATTAGGAATATGGGACCAAATACTACATTTGACTACTTTAATACACTAAAAGTGAAATTTTTTCCAAGTACTTAGGTCAGCTCCCATTTAGACCAGTCAAAGCTATTTTCTGTCCTGGCACCCCAATGGTGGAACCAGCTCCCCATGATGCTATGACAGCAGAATCTATGCCCATACCAGAAAATGTCTGAAACCCTACCTCTTCAAAGAGTATCAACATCTCATGTTCATTTTACAGCACCACATGCAGGCATGCCCTGAAAGAAAAGGTAGCTGTCTATTTAGAAATATGGTGATAGAAGAGTTGTTTTTTTTATGCCTGGGGCCTGCGTCTCCATACCTTTGGCGAGGTTCAAAAGGACATAGGAGGTGCTCTCTGACCGTTGCAGGTCATGGAGGACGGGAGGGGGGCTGGGGGGCATGTGAGGGCTGCGGGGGTGGTGGTGCACCACCATGGGGCTCCGCTCTGCACCCCCAAACTCTGAACGGGATGGAGACCTTGTTGACACATGGCTGAGACCACCCTCTGAGGAATAAAGTAACAGATTACATTAGTGGAGTGGTTAGTTGCCTGAGGACCAATGACAGAGCAGGTTCATAGAGAGATTTAGTCCAAGTGGGAATATATAATATGAAAAACACAAGGTCTTTTTATGGTCTATGAGGATTTCCAGTCATTCTCTTCGATAGCTGTCTCATGCTATCTGTCTGACCTGTCAGACCCAGCCGTGTGCACAGGGAGCTGTCTGCGGGAGCCAGCAGGGGAAGGCAGATGTGTTTGGGCTCCGAGTCCTCCAGACCCTGCCCCAGAGGTATGGATGCGTTCTGGACAAACCGAACCAGCAGCTGCAGAAGCAGAGGGGGAAGTGAGGAAGAGAGAATCTATCAAGCTGTTATGTAGCTACGGGAGGGGTCTATAAGTGCAAATGGAAGACTCCAAATAAATACATCCATGCATTCATGTTGGCAGGTGAATAGTGTGTTGTTACCTCAGGTTTGGAGTCAAGCTCATCTGACAGCATGGATTACGCCTTGAGAGATCTGTTGGGATAAATCAAACTATGCATTAAACTGGGGAGGAATTGTCATCCTTACAAAAACCTATTGTACTTTACTGTCCATTACTTACCCCCAAAATTAGATTTTAAGTGAGATGTCCTATTAGGGTTGGGGTGAGAATTATCATCTCGGTTTCATCAGTTTCCATTCATGAAGTCGTCATAAACCTAAATAGATAATTGGTTGAATGACTTGTTGAAGCTAGCAACTAACATCTCAACAAAAGTGCGTGCGTCTATTAGTTAACTGAGCTGTTAGTCCGTTAACTCAATAGGAATCACAACAAACTTTGCATAATCTGTGAAGGCGAACTAGTTAGCTGGCTAACTAGCACAGCCTCAATGTTTAGCTAAGGCAACATCAATAATGTTGGTTGGTTGGCTGCATAGCAAGCTACCACCAGCACAGCAGCTACTGTTTCTCTAAACAGAATATAGCTATGTTACCAGCTATGATAGATGAACAGTAAGTAACACAACGGTAAAAACTAAATCCACAGAGTTTCTAAACACAGAGTCGCAACATCGCGAGACTTCCGGGAACGCTTGCCAAACAGACCAAACAGACCAGGCCGGGGTTTGGGGAGTTAAGAAATCAATGTGAGAAGTAAAAAAATAATTCCTTAGTTGGTCATTTTCTCAAAATCTACAGGAACAACCTATATTCGAGACAATATTTTAAGAATTTGAACATGTCATTACTCCACCTTCATGAAAGTGACAAACTAACAAGTTTTCCATTTCGTAAAAAAAAAAAAAATCATTATATCGAAGGTGTGCCTTCGATTTGACGGCCTGCACTTGGAAATTCGGCACGAGACGACCGTTAGACACGACGACGTAAAACTGCGCATGAGCAGCTAGCAATCATCGCCTACAACCGTGATTTCTATTGGCTAAGCAGTTTCTGACTATCTTCATACAGTACGATATTTTTTCATTCCCATTGCAGCTAAAAAATATAAAAAACTGGACCGAAAACTGTGTCTATTTTAACGTTAGCTAGTTGGCCGGTGAGTTTGTTAACATTGCAGTTAATAGCTTGCTAGCTTCTTATGCCAAAACAAAGCTTCTCAACAGTCAATCTACGTCGCACATATACACTATAATCAAAACACTAAGACAAAACATGAATTACTAAATATTAATTTAAACATTTTACCTTGTTTTCTTATTTGTACATCAAATAAACGTACCAGCCAACCCAATTCTACGGGACTTCCTGAGAGACAAAACTGGTACTTCCGCATTTCAGTTTTGGAAACGGCAGTTGATATCCGCTGTTTGCTGTGTGGTCAGCTGTAGTCTCGCGTTGCCAAACCTCAAAAACCTGTCGTCATGCCTCCCCTTCCCGTTTAGAGAAGCCTGATTTTCTAGCAGGGGCTTTTCTAATTATTTCAGGGGATTTTAATGAAACACCCGATGCATCTCCCGATCCTTTTCCTCCTTGAACGAGTCAAAGCCCTCAAAATAGCATTATTATCACTACATTATGCAATGATCTATGTGTTGAGGATGCCTGGCGTTATTTCAATCCGGATGCAAAGGGTTCTACCTGACCAACAAAACTATGTCACGTAAATCTAGAATAGATTTATTCCTAATTCCCCCCTTTTTGTTACAATTTGTTATAGATGTAGATCATCGGTTGGCTCCCTTTTCTGATCATCACTTGATTTCCCTGAGTTTACAAGCTACTAAAAAAATCCAAAGGATATTGGAAATTAAACAACACACTTCTTAAAGATACTACTCTCATTGAAAACATCAAATCGTTAGCTAAAGTTTTTTTTGCAAGATATGACTTGGGTCATGGAAGTAGATGGGAATTTTTCAAATATAAAGTCAGTGGTATGCAGTAAACAGGCAAAGAGCTGATGCACTTAAAGAACCTTAGAGAAAAAGAGATGATGAGCAAGCATGACAGTTTTCTAAAGAAAGATAATCTATCTGAAGAAGAGGAGTCTGTATTCAAGTCTTTACAACTAGTATTAGAACAGCTTTACACACATCTTGCAAAGGGTGCCTTTGTAAGGTCAAGAGTAAAATGGATTGAAGAGGGAGAAAGAAACACGAGTTACTTTCTTCCACTTGAAAAGAGAAACTACAAAAGAACATCTGTAACTGCACTTAAAATGAACAATGTTTTATGCAAAGATCCCATTACAAAATCAGCATTTGTCAATTCCTTTTATGAAAACCTTTACAGCTCTCAGTTTCAGGAAGATGGTTGTGAAAGCTACATATGCCACATTCAGAATTATGTCCCTGTAATTGAGATGATTTCCACTCAGTTTGTGATTCACCTGTGTCAATTGAAGAAATTAGAGAGGCGCTGAATTCAATGAAAAAAGGGAAATCACCCTGATGGCCTGTCAGTTGAATTCTATAGACAGTTTTGGGAGATACTAGAAGACCTGATTTTTAATGTTTCAAGATTGCATTAAAAGTGGGGAAATGGTCTCCACTATGAAACAGGGCCTTATTTAATTGATTCCGAAGCCCGATAAAGACCCTTCTCTCATTGACAATTGGAGACCAATTACTTTATTAAATATTGATTACAAATTGATTGCTCTGGTTTATGCCAAAAGATTAAAGAAAGGAATAGATACCATTATAAATGAGACTCAAACAGGATTTATGAAGGGCCGTTACATAAGCTCTAACATTTGTTTAGTCTTGGACCTTATAGATTATTCAGATGCGGTTGTCTTATTTTTGGACTTCTGTAAAGCCTTTGACATAATCAAACATAAATTTCTCTTTAGGTCTCAAACTTTTTGGATTCAGTGAAAATTTTATCAAAGTAATTTGCATGTTTTCCAAAGATATAAATAGTTCTGTGTTACTAAAGCTTAATACTTCCAAAATATTCAGTATCAACTGAAGTGTATGACAGGGATGCCCAATTTCGCCATTTTATTCATTTTGGTTGTGGAACTTCTATTTCTAGATATTCAGAATAATGCACATTTGTATGGCTTAACCATTTTATAACAAAGAAATCAACATTTCCCAACTGGCTGATGATACTACTCTTTTCTTAAGAGACAAAGACCAGGTCTCACATGCCCTTAATGCTGTAACTGCAATTTATATTGCATCAGGATTACAACTGAATATTTCTAAATGTGAAATCAAATGTTTATTTGACTCTGATGATAAAGAACTGGAAAGTATTCCTGTAAAGGACTGTGTTAAATATTTAAGAATACATCTGTCAAAAAACCACTTAGTCAGACTACATTTGAAATTCTCTCCTAAAATTAAGACAACCAAAACTATATTTAATAATTGGCTACAAAGAGATCTTTCTACACTTGGGAGAGTACTTTTGTCCAAGGCAGAGGGACTGTCTTGTTTTGTGTACCCCTCATTATCGTTATGTGTAAATCCTGCTACTTGTAAAGATATCAATAAGACCTTTCTTGACTTCATCTGGAAAAATTTGTCTCACAAACTTAAAAAGTCAGTCCTTTGTAATAAAAGAGCTGAAGGCGGTCTGGAAGTGTTGGATTTTGTTGACATAAATAACACTTTCAAGATCAACTGGTTGAAAAGATGTTTGATCAGTACTGATTCAATATGGTATTTCATTCCAAATAATGTGTTTAATAACAGAGGTCTTCAGTTTTTACTGAAATGTAATTATATTCTTGAAAGATTACCCGTTAAATTGGCTAGGTTTCACCAACAAGCTTTAATGGCCTGGAAAATATGTTTCCTGCACAATTTTTCCCCACATAAAGCTCTTTTGTGGAATAATTCAGACATAACTATAAGGAATAAGTAATTGTTCTACTCCAGCTGGCATGAGAGGAATATTGACTTTGTTCTTGATGTTTTCAACAACAAGGGTAATATTCTCATATATGAACAATTTATAACATTGAAAGAGTTTCCAATACCTTTCAGAGAGTTTATTTCTGTGATCAAAGCCGTTCCCAGTGGTCTAACTACACTAATGAAAACTCATCTTAGCTTTGGTAATGATCACAAAGTTTATCCAGAACTCAGATTGGAAGGCGTGGGCTTACTTGAGAAATCTTGATGTAATAAATATATAAGACAAATTCTTCATTCACACAACCAACTTACACTGAGAGGAACATTTTTATAGAACATGCTTATTCCTGGTTAAGGCCTTACAAATATTGTATACCAAACAAAGTTAAGGAAGTGCACATTAAAATTTGACATAAGATATATCCATGTAATTCTATGATATCCAAATTTGTGGCTATTGATGATATCTGCGTTTTTTTGTGAAAAAGAAAGTGAGAATCTGTCTCACTTGTTCTTTGAATATAAATTTGTGTCCGAATTTTGTGAAAACCTTGCAAAATACTTATTTACCATTATGAACACTACCCATGTTTTTGACATGAAATATATAATATGTTACTATTGCAATTATAACAAGACCATTGAAATTATTGTGATTTTTAAAAATTCTTGTTGCCAAATACTTTATACACAAACAAAAATTCCATAATTCTATACCAAAATTACACTTTTTTTATATTGAATTGAACTATTTTATAAAACATTAACCCTAGTGAATAATAACAAGAATAACATTTTCCAAAATCGTTACAATAAGATTTTTTTACCAATTACCAATTGCACTAGAATTTGTATTTTTTTTTTATATTTATAGTTTGTTTTAGTATTTTCTTAATACCTGCATTCTGTTTTGTATGATGTAAGAATTAATGTAAATTGTTGATCTGTATTTTTTGAATAAAAAACATAAAAAATAAAATAGGCTGCTTTTCGACGAGCTGTTCTAAATACTGTACTATCACTCCCTTCGCCAGTAGAAGTCAGTATAATTCAAAATGTTCAGGAGAAATGTGCCTGGTAAATTTGTTCGTCTGCTTTCTTTTTTACTTTTTTTGTGGGATGCAGCTGCCACCGCGAATAGCTTATTTTCTTAACAAATACAACGACATGAATCAAAAAGATTAGGTCTCGATCTTTTGCCAAGGCTGCACTGCAGCATCTACTCACAGGTATTATCCCACTACTGGACAGCACGGGGGATTTGACCTGCTTCGTTTCCGACCTGGGACGGTTCACCCCTCCTTAGACAACCTGGTGGTCCCGGGCTCCCCCAGGAACACCATATCGATACCGAACTTAGCGTGGACACCCGTTCGACATAGCATGCTGCAGCCCAGAGCTCCTCAACTCACTTGATCCACCAACCTCAGCCTCCCAGTGACTTGGATTACAGGCACATGTCACCGCACCCGGCGAGATATTCAGCTGCAGGTAAAGGTGATAGAGATAGGATAGTGTAGCGAAATTTTAGTTCCGTCTCTGAAGTCTATGTCAGTCTTGTCAAAGCAATGCATTTGATGTGTATTTATTAACTGATCATACAGTATGTGTGACAGGGTAGGAACTGAGGCAGTCTTTCCGATGCCACACTGATTAGTTAAATGTATAAAAACAGAGAGGAAGAGACTACTCTCCATCTTTACTTTTATCTCAACAGTTATGGGAGAATACAGTTTTGAACCTTTCTACTGTCTGGGTCAGCTCTAAAATAAATGTAAATTACTTTTTGAAAGAAGTACAGCCTTCGTATGTAAGTATGGACTTTCCCCTCTTGTGCCATGCTTGTCGTGTTGACAGTGTGTAAAAGTGAGTAAAACCACAGATAGAACAATGAGCCAGATATTTCACCGGATATGTAAATGTGAATAATCCGGTTGGGGGTTCCACTCACTACCACATATGAGAGGATATGAGAGGATATAAGAGAGATATGAGAGGAAACCCAGAGGCCGGCAGTGGGAGAAGATTGAGTGAAAAGGATGGCCGACACGCCCACTTCACAGAGTAGGCGTTCCCTAACGGAAATATTCAAATGCATGCTAGAACACGCCAATAGGATCTTGCTAGCTCGTGCTTTGCTCTGGGCCCCCTCCTGGCTTGTTCTACCCACTACGGCTCATTTGTTCCCATTGGAAACGACAGGCTGTGGTTTTCTTGGGTTAGTTTATCACAAATCTTTGGTAAAACACATCCGATCCTCTCTCTGGATTGTTAGTGTAGAAAAGGTCCATGGAGTTGGTGGAATCGTCCTTTAGTTCATGGCCACTTGCTGGCCGAGTGCGCTTCAATTGGGTCAGGTGGAAATGGCTGCGGAGAACTGCTTGGAGCGCACGCTTCAAACCTACTGTGTTTAAAAAACTATTTTTTTTAACCTTTATTTAATTTGGCAAGTCAGTTAAGAACAAAATCTGATTTACAATGACAATGGACAATGATCACATCCCCTACAGATTATCACAGGCCAATTATGCCATTGACGTATGGTTAAAATGTATCGAAATGACATGTACATATGAAGACAAACCTGGAAGGATGAAATTTGAAACGTAATTATTATTTGCCGAATTGATCAACCCTGATATCAAACTGATTGAATAATTGATAACTGGTTCGATTTATTTGCATTATCATTCTCATGATTATGAATAAATGGTTATGATCCTAAATGACTCAATCATCATTCCTATTGGTCTGAATTGCTGAATTAACTAATTATGTTAATGAGATTGTTATTATTTGACTTTTGTGATTATGAATTTGATTGGATACATGTTATTCTGTTTCCTTTGTTATGCAGCACAGACAAATTACCCCGTAAATATACCACTTTCTGGTTAAAGGAATTTCTGCCTCAGTCTCCTCCATTCCTTTCAGTCACCTGACCCGTGACCTGACCACCTGTTCACCTTCACTACTGTCAGTCATCCTACCTGTGGAGCTACCCACACAGATTCCAATAATCTGTCAGTATGTTTTATTTGACTGTCAATGGTCTGTTCACGTGGTTTCCTCATCATTAGTTACTTATGTTGTTGCAATATAACATATAAAGGAGTCAGCAGTGTGTGTGATCTCATCCATCTTCTCTGCTCAATTCTATTGACTTAGATATTATCGTGCTTCATCACCACAGACAGAGACCACGTTCTTGGAAATAGCGTTTATTAAGCAAGCAATGTATCTTCTAAAAAATGAACAAAAAAAAGTTCGCTTGAGCAACACAAACACAGATACTGCATTTACTAACCATCATTCAATTAAAGGATCCTGATTTGCATAGCTGCAAAAAAGAAAAACGTGTTTTAGGAAGTCAACATCATGATCAATTTATTTTTCTGCAGCTTTTACATAGTTTATAATTTAAATTTAAAAAATAGTAATACAAAACATTGGTACAGAATCTGTTAAGCGTTATTTTCTAATTTTGTTATCAATCACAAGCTACTACTGCTGTGCTATTGAAACATTGAGCTTATAATTGTCACGCCCTGGCTATAGTTTACTTTGTATGTTTCTATGTTTTGATTGGTCAGGGTGTGATCTGAGTGGGCATTCTATGTTGGATGTCTTGTTTGTCTATTTCTGTGTTTGGCCTGATATGGTTCTCAATCAGGGGCAGGTGTTAGTCATTGTCTCTGATTGGGAACCATATTTAGGTGGCCTGGGTTTCACTGTGTGTTTGTGGGTGATTGTTCCTGTCTCTGTGTTTTGCACCAGATAGGGCTGTTTTCGGTTTGTTATTTTATCGTGTATAATTTCCGTATTTAATAAAATTAATCAAAACTACGCTGCATTTTGGTCCGCTCCTCCTTCCCACAATGAAAGCCGTGACAATAATATTCATATAATTACATTTCATTTATGTCCTTGCGATGAGGCAGGTTAAAAATGATAGAAAAACAGCAGCCAACATTTAAATATAAGACAAACTTTTACAGTTTTTTTTTTACCTATTTGAACTGTGGTAACAAGCACATAAGTGTTATGAAGTTCTTATAGATGAGAAATTCAGGAAGCTCAAGTTTTAAAATGGCTTCCCCGAGGCCAATTACTACTTACACTGAAGATTGCATTTTAGGCAGTAAAGCACAAATTATATCACCTTTGCACTTGTAACAACTTCGAGGCACTCCGATGCTTTGCAGGACAAAATAACAAGATATCTCACTAAGGGCTACTGTACGTCTGACAGTCTGTCTTCTTATGGAGAACTCCTTATTTGAAAAATAAAATAAAACAATTGAACACCACATAATCAATTGCCTCAATAACACCATGAAAGTAACATAGGACAGGGAGATATGATGCTTGATCTATTACAAAAACACAATCGCAGGTTTAAAAATAACTTAAACCTCATAAATTGTGCCAACTTAGTCTTACTTGGGAGTAACTTCCCATGCAAATACAATACAAGGTTTTAAATAAAGTTCAGCTTTTTGATAAGGCCTTAAATTATCTTACGTCAGTCTTTGTTGTTTAAAAAAAATGCTTTGATGAACAGAATCCTAACTGGAGTCCTGAAGGAGTCTTTAGGTAAAGAACTGTCTTTCCTTGTCCAGAGGTCCATGAATTCACAAAGAGGAAAAAAGTATTGTGTTGCCTGCTTTCCATTCTTCTTCGACATTTTACAGTGGAAACCTACTGGCTCTTGTAAAGCATATCAATAAAGATCTTCATTTTAAATTTAGACCATACATTTTAATTGTTGTTTGTTTGTTGGGTTCAGTTCAGGTACCCATTCTAGCACTCTCACTAGCCATACCACGCAAGCTTTCCTCAAAATAGGCCTATTTTACTCAGCATGCCCCATTTCAAGTCATAACTATAACTGGTTAAAGTGTCAGTTGGTGGACACTTACAGCTTTCAGTAAAACAGCCCCATATGGCTTATCTCAGAGATACCCAGCATGACAAGCACATCCATAACATGATGCTGCCACCACAATACTTGAAAACACAGAAGATCAACAGCATTTGCATTCACTCCACATTACTGGCCTGTTTGACAAATTGAAAAGAAGGAAGCCTGTTTTAAAAATCCACTTCAAATCATCCATTCTGTTTGCAACAAGGACGTTGAACAAGACTGCAAGACAACACAGCAAATAAATATAAAAATAAACTTTTTGGCAGCATCATGTTATGGGTATGTTTGTCACCGACAGGGACAAGGGAGTTTGTCAGGATCAAATAAATATTAAAGGAGCAAAGCTCAGGTAAAAAGTTAGAGGGAAACCCGCCGCAGTCTTCTGAAAACCTACGCTTGGGAGTTTTATTTTTTCCGCTGGACAATTAAACAAATGTTAATGTTGAAGAATGTCTTCTTCCTAATCTCTTCTTCTCCCCAATTTTGTGGTATTCAATTGGTAGTTACAGTCTTGTCCCATCGCTGCAACTCCCGTACGGAGGAGTCGGGAGAGGCGAAGGTCGAGAGCCGTGCGTCCTCCGAAACACAACCCAACCAAGCCACACTGCTTCTTGACACAATGCCCACTTAACCCGGAAGCCAGTTGCACCAATGTGTCGGAGGAAACCCCATACAACTGGCTACCATGTCAGCGTGCGGGCCGGGCGCAGGAGTCGCTAGTGCCAGATGGGACAAGGAAACCCCTGCCAGCCTAACCTGGACGATGCTGGGCCAATTGTGCGCTGCCCCATGGGTCTCCCGGTCATGGCCGGCTGGGACAGAGCCTGGACTCGAACCCAGAATCTCTAGTTGCACACAGCTAGCACTGCCCCCCAGAATGGCTTTCCAAGAGGTGTTGAATGTTCCTGAATGGTCCAGTCTCCTTCCTGTTTAAATTGGCTTGAAAACCAGAGACAATGCTTGAATATTGGTGTCCATCAATGATTCCCAACCAAATGTAGAGTATTTTGACAAAAACAATGGATATATATTGCCCTCTGTTTTGCAAAATTAGAGGAAACTTATTCAAAACGATTCACAGCTGTAATGGCTGCCAAAGGTGCTTCCACCAAGGATTAACTCTGGGGTGTGAAGATATACGCAGTCAAGACATCTTTGTTTTTGTATTTCTTATTCATTTGGAAAATGTTCTATACATTTTCTTTCAATATGAAAATGTGGAGTAGATCGGTAGGGAAAGAAAATTGATTTAATTTTAAGGCAGCAAAATGTGAAGACTGTGCAATGGGTGTGTAGACTCACTAGAATCAAAGTAGTGCACTAGAGTCACAGTAGTGCAGTTTATGGGGAATAGAGCAATTTCATAATGTACAGGAGCCTCCTATCCAACCGGGCCTGGGGTAAGGCAGGCAGGTATTAGTATATATATATATATATATATACACTGCTAGTAGAGACTACTGCTAGTATGTAGGTCAGATTATATGTCTGTGTGATAATTGTGGGCATAGTAATGCCAGTCTAGCTGCCTCAGCCTCCCCCACTTCAACTCAGTCTCTGCCCAGTCTAACAGATGAAACCCTGCTTTTACTTAGTTCAGATCTAATCTGTATCTGCCTTTAAGCTGCTCTGCTGCCCACTGCCCTTCTCTTCCTGCTCTTCCTGGAGGCTGGTCTGCAGCTTGCTCCAGATGCTGGTATCTCCGGTCTGCAGGGCCTGCAGGAAGAGGTTGGTGTGCTCCTTGAGCCGGTCCAGGTCTACCTGGGTCCTGCGGTTCTGACGAATCAGGTCCTTGGTACTCAGGGTGATCTCCAGCAGGCCAGACTTGGACAGGATGTTGTACGTGTTGCAGAAACGCTTGCGCTTTACGTCATGGTCATCGCTATTGTCGTCGTGGTTGCTGTCATCGTGGCAGCTGTTGTCGTTTGTTGTGGCGATGGTGGGTTGTGGGAGGGAGAGGGTCTTGGTTTTCTCAGGGACCTCAGAGGTGAGGGTGTCTGAAGGCGTTACGGTTAAGGCAGGGGACGGGGCTGGGGAGAACTCTGAACTACTGACGGCGAGAGAGGATCTTGCAGGACTGCTGCAAGCACTGGAGTCTGTGAGGGAGGGGGTGAGCCTATGCTGGGGAGAGGGGGACAGGGAGCTAGAGGGAGGAGGGAGACAGGGGGTAATGGAACCAGAAGAACCACAGCTAGAACTTCTAGACTGGTGCCTCTGCTGTTTGTCTCTGTGGTTGTGATGGTGTTCCCGGTGGCTAGAGGCAGAGGGGGATGAAGCGGGGAAATAACAAGAGCTTACTCCCCCGGAGGAACTCAAACTGTCTCCAGGGTGAGGGGCGATCTTCGGGTAGGACCTGAGGATGGGAAGAGTCTTCTTGGGGCGCCGGCGTTTGGAAGTGGCCTCCTTAGGGTTGGATATGGTGCAGTGGGAGACCACAGGGGAGACAACGGGCTGGACGAAGACCACCTGAGGCTGCTGGACCATCTCCACAGCTGGGCTGAACCCCCATGGCTTCTGAGAGGGAGGGTTGTTCCCAGGCTGGAGAGAGAGAGGACACAGACACAAAACAGAAAGATTAGTTCATGAACAATACTATAAGAGAGTACCAAAAGGCTCAAGACAGAGGACACAGTCAATCACAATACAGACTAGCCCATGAACAATACTATAAATATTATAGAAGGATACATAGAAACCAGTCCCAATACACAGATTAATAATCCATGATTAGGATAAAAGAAGGTGGAAAATGCAAAGACAGAATGTTCTTACACCCTGGAAATGATTTGAAAAAATAAATAATAATAATTAACCATCAAAGTAATACAAATAAAATCAGACACCAAGAAATCATGAATAGCTACAACTTCACTGATGGTTTAGTGGGACATTTCTAACATACCTGTTTTAGGAGGACATTTTTCATGATCAGGGGGAACATGTTGGAGTAGGACCCCCCCAACACAGCTAGCTGTGAGGGATGAGACCCCGACCCGGATGGAGGGTGCTGGGCCTCTCTCTTGGACACAGTGCGAGATGAGTCCTCAGAATCTGTCAGGTCTATGGTGCTGGCATCTGTGGAGGGAAGGAGAAGATCGATTCAGTGTTTTCGGGACAAGAAAAATAAAGACAACTTCAATGATATGGTGGGGGAAGACAGTTGGGAATCAACAAAGGGAAGTGTAGTAGAAAGCACCCTTCAAAGCTAAAGATGATGAAGATGGTAGTAAAGACATCAGAACCAAGGGACTCAGTGAGGGACTAACCTGAGAAGCCAGAGTCTCTCTCCGAGTCTGTTCTGGAGCTTCCAGACTTCCTGGTCCTAGATTGCCCTTCTGCTTTCCTCTTGGTACTACTCATCTTGTTTCTTTTCAATGGTCTTGTCAGTCACTCAGACTACTACACCCACATCAGTGTAGTAGAATGGATAGGAAACCTGGGATGCACCCCCCCCCCCCCAAAAAAAATCTGCATTATTATATGGTTCGTTACTACATATCTATTGCAACTCCTTCCGTGTTGTAGAGGTGCAATACGCTTTCCATTCTGTTAGAATCTAGCCGTTTCTGTGTCCCTCCTGCTAGTAGGATTATAGTTCAGTAGCTAGCTGCAGTTTTAGCATAACTGCTAGCTACTCCAATTTCTGGATTTTGAAATTAGCTAACTAACGTTGGCTACTTGATTGTCACAGACCACTAGCTAGCTATACCAACTACGTTAGCATGTCTGAATGCAACGTATCTAGTTACATCTTTCCTTTGGACGTATTAGCTAGCAACGATTACAATACAGAACAAAGCATAGACATGATTGAAACAATACAAATGTACCCAATTTCGTGTCCTTGCTCAATCCTAATTTGTGGTCTATCGTCCGCTCGCAGTCTCTCCGCCACAGTCTGTCGGTCTGGTGTGAGTGTGTAACGTGAGTCGGCAAGGTAGTACACATATACACGGGCTAGGCTTCTGGTACACTCCTGCCAGCTGGCGCACATGAGGCGAGGAATTCCAGGAGAATCCGATGTGATGCGATTTTCTTGGTCGAGACGGTGCAGCAACACCACAGGGAGTGAGTGAGTGAGTCGCTAATGTTCCGAATGATCAACAATGTTCTCCCGGCAGTGAGAAACCGGATGGGACACGATCTTCTCGTCTAAAGTCTGTGTACCTCACCTATCCATATTTGGAAGTTTGTGGCTGTATCGTTGTGTTCGAAGCATTTTTTTGTGCTGTCTAGCCCACCCACTACTATATTTCACCAGTATGCCATCTGACGAACTTGTGTTCAACAGTGAACTATGGGAGTTGTACCACAGATAAAACAATGACACATATATTTCACCGGATGTATAAATGTGAAGCATCCGCTTGGCCTTTCCAAATACGGTAGTGAGAGGAAGCCCTCGGTAGTGAGAGGAGAAGATGGAACGAGATGGATTTTGGCCGACCTTCCGCAAATGTTCTCATCGATGAAACATTTGATCCCAATACAGTTTTCTGTTTTCAAAACTAAAATCTGTTATGAACAGAGTGGACTAAGTTTAGTAGACTTTATTTAGCCTTTATAAAAAAATATAAAAAACGTTTATAATACAAATTGCGTTGTTTCAAAGGAGTGCAAAGGAGAATGTACAAAGGAGGCGTCCCCTAATGGAAATATGCAGATATGTTCTAGAACGAGCCAATATCATCTCAGCTTGTGCTCGACTCTGGCCACATCCTTGCTTGTTCTTCTCACGATGTCTAATTTGTTTCCGTTTGAAAAGACAGGCTGTGGTCTGTCTTGGTTTAGTTATAAACGTCTTAGGTTGCACAGTACCGGCATTTCGGCCGTCACTAGTTACCACTAGTTACCACAGATACAAAGGCAAAAACCCCGCTAATTTCTACAATTTGTTAGAAATGTAACCATAAACCTAACCGCACTGCTAACCTTATGCCTAATCCTAACTTTAGGACTAACCCTGACCATAAAGCACATTTTTGTTTTCATTAATTTTCACGATATAGCTAATTTTGACTTTATGTTTGTGGTAACGAGTGGAAACCTGGCATTTATGGGGAATCAGTGATGTGAGACCATAGTGTGCTGTTCCATGACATACTAGTTTTCAAGGGGCGGCATCAGGACACACACACACAATCGAAACGACCCACCTGAGGAAAATCTTATATTTACTCCTTTTCAAGAGAGTCAGTCAGACACATCATGACACTCAGTAAATGAACACAGCACACTCCCAAGACAAAGATGTAATTCTAACATGAACAACTCAAAATGTAATTCCCAGATGCCGTTTCTGATACACTGATCGCTATAAACTTATTTACATTTGAATATATTTCATTTTCATATATAATACAGTGGAATCCATGTGGATTTGTTATTCTTCTCTGTCTGATGAAAGTTAAGAGATATAAACATTACAGGTCTTGATATAACCTACAGTATGTCCATCCCTCCCTTTGATCATGCACTTCAGTTCAGACCATTCTCTCATGCAATGCCATCATCATGGGGAGAGGTATACTGTGAAGGTGTCCGTTCTCTCCCGAGTTCAGTCCACACCCATTCTGCATCTGTTTTAGTCTTCTTCGTTGTTGTTCCATACTCAATGCCATCATCATGGGGAGAGGTATACTGTGAAGGTGTCCGTTCTCTCCCGAGTTCAGTCCACACCCATTCTGCATCTGTTTTAGCCTTCTTCGTTGTTGTTCCATACTCAATGCCATCATCATGGGGAGAGGTATACTGTGAAGGTGTCCGTTCTCTCCCGAGTTCAGTCCACACCCATTCTGCATCTGTTTTAGCCTTCTTCGTTGTTGTTCCATACTCAATGCCATCATCATGGGGAGAGGTATACTGTGAAGGTGTCCGTTCTCTCCCGAGTTCAGTCCACACCCATTCTGCATCTGTTTTAGCCTTCTTCGTTGTTGTTCCATACTCAATGCCATCATCATGGGGAGAGGTATACTGTGAAGGTGTCCGTTCTCTCCCGAGTTCAGTCCACACCCATTCTGCATCTGTTTTAGCCTTCTTCGTTGTTGTTCCATACTCGATTGAAGCTAAATACATTTATTGGCCAACTGCTTTTCAAGAACACTGCCTGTAAGGTGCGGCTTAGTCCCTTTGTCCCTTGGCGATTGGTTATCTCCTGTCCTGCCACCCCTCTGTCCATCTCCTCTATGTTCATGAGGTGGAACTACTGTATCTGCTATTACAGTGGGAAATCATCCGTGTAAAAGTATTCTCAAGGCTGATATTGGGTATCCAGTATCAGAAAACTAAAGTTGTTATTACTCTGGTATAAATTGCAGTTTGGGGTTAGTGTATTTTCATGGACAATGAGTTGAGGCATCTGTGTATCTGGGAGGTAAACAAGTAGGTGTGTGGATTCCCCCTATGCTGTCTTCATTCCACAGCTGAGTGGTGATTGGACAGCGGACGGGGATCCAAGTATCCTACTAACTGTGTGGGTGCTGACACCTGCAAAGAAAAAGGCAGAGTAAATGCTCCATCATCTGATGCTATGCTCACACTGTCAAAAGCACTTCTCTGTTCCTCTTCTCTATTCCTCTTTTCTCTCTCTCTCGTCTCTCTTTCTCTGTCTCACTCTCTCAACTCAAGGTTGCTTTATTGGCATGAAATTCAGGCAGTAAGTATGGCCAAAGCATACAAAACATTTACAATACAGATGACGTACATTACAACAACAACAACAACAATATATATATACATGTATATGAATGGGAGTGTGTGTTGTCTTCGACAGTAGGAGGTCTGGGTCGCTGCATAGTTCAGCTCCCACCTCGAACCCACCACCGCGGCGTGAGTGTCAGTATCATGGGTAGGCGATTAAGTTTCTCTCTCTCGGTCCTCTCTCTCTTCTTTCTCCCTGTCTCTCCCTGTCTCTCTCTGGTGTGTGTGTGTGTGTGTGTAAGACTTCCCATCACCAGCTGAGGGCAGAGTCTCGTGACACTTACTTGCCACAGTCTTTGGATCTCTTCCTGTGCTTCCTCCTCCTGGGATGGATCCTGACTCTGGGACTGCTGAAAAGGAGGGAAAGGAGTGGGGCTTGAGTTAACAAATCTACAGAAACAAACACCTAATTCCTAGGTAGTTACTATGTGATTACCATTTCACTATTACTGTACTGTAAAATAAAGTGCTACCCAATATCAGACCTGTGACCATAGACGCAATCATTCATTTACTCACCTCTCATTCAAATGCATCTCCCTGTGTCTAAAAACAAGAGGACCGGTGTGAAGAGTCTCATCAGGGTCATTCATATTCATTAGTGCGCGCCATAGCAAAACATTTGGCAACGGAAAATGAAAACAAGCATTTCTTATTCAATACGGTCAGGGTAGTCCCTTCCCGTTTTGGCCTGATTGCTTCCGTTTCGTTCCCAGGGAATTACAACCCAGTTTTTAAGAGAATGTGCCTGGGTGAAAGGGCTGTTCATATTTTGAATGACTTAGATAGCATTACATGCCAAATGATATTAGGCTTTATTACCTGCACTCACAGGTCTGATGCTCCACAAACGTCAGCTCCACGTACTGCCCTGTCCTCTCAGTCGGAGTTATCCTCATCAACTGACACACATACAAACACACAGAGGACAACACAAACACATGCATTGAGGTGTCCATGCGCTCAAAGCTGTGGACTGACATTGGGTGTTTTACCGGAGCATATATCTCTTTAAGGTTGGAAGAGGGTAGCCCAAGGCAACATGTGGCCTCCTGACACAAAGTGACCCCCACCTGCATGGTGACGTTACGTGTGAGGGTGGGGTGACACTCCAGGTTCTCGTCTCCACAGCAACCAGCGCATCGCCACAGGGGCACGCAGGCAGGGCTAAAAATATATTCCACCCCTCCAGGGTACTCCTGCTCCACCTCCACCAATCGCTCCATCGAACGACACAAACTCCGCCCCAAAACCTCCCGGAACAGCATCACTGCAACAAGAGTTGACCAATGAACTATCACTCAGACCCAGGTTGATTGACAGCGGACCAATGTCTTGGACATTGACAGTTACTTAACTTAAGGAACAAGAGAGGCACTTACCTCTAGAGTGTGGTTCCACTGGGGAGTGAGAAGTCTGGAATAAAAAGAAGGGGAAAAATGCTATGTTATATTTCCGATAGAAGGACATGATCGCAGGTAGACATCACTGTGAACAACATAGCCAATACATAGCGACAGTTGACGCCCACTCAGTCAGTCACAGAGACTTCGACTCTGAACATGTTTATTGGGCAGCTGATGAGCGTACTCCTGTGGTAGAAAGAGAATGCTACAGCTGTGAGCAAGCAAGAGTTCTGTTACAGCCGATTATTTTCAGCTCAACCAAGGCAGAGGGGGCAGACATAGTAATCTTACAGGGCCTCAGACTCCAGACCATAGACTTATATCCAGACTAAAGCAGTGCAGTGGGATACTGTAGGATAGCAGGATCCTCTCCAGTAAGAGAGAGAGAGAGAGAGAGAGAGAGAGAGAGAGAGAGAGAGAGAGAGAGAGAGAGAGAGAGAGAGAGAGAGAGAGAGAGAGAGAGAGAGAGAGAGAAAGAGAGAGAGAGAGAGAGAGAGGGGAGAGAGAGAGAGAGAGGGAGAGAGAGAGAGAGAGACAAAGAGAGAGAGAGAGAGAGATCTTTCTCCTCAGGACCAAAGATTTTCTCTCCTTTATTTTCACTTACTGATTTCACCCACTCTGGGGTTTTTTGAGTTCCAATGAGAGTTGACAGTTCTGGTGAAGCCATGGTTTGGATAAACCCAAAGTTCCAATGCAGAATGATGCCCCATGCTGTTTTAATAAGCTGTTACATTATGTTAATCATCAAGCTGTTTTGTGAACTTGAAGCCATGGAAAGGATAGTCTTGCTGACACAAGCTCACATTGTTTGCGTCAGTCGGGTGATGGAAGGAAGCCATGGTTTCAACAGACCTTTGGCCATGAAATGAGAATGTCTGTCTATAGGAGACACGTTTTCCTCCCTCGATGTTACAGTGCTGCTGAGCAGCAACAAGGAGCGGTGATGTGGCAAAACTGCAGCCATCCATCTCTGTCGCCATAGTGACGCCGCATAACCAACCATAGCCAACGATACATGACCATTAGTCTCTTCCCACTGACCACTAAAGCACAAGTACAAAAAGGCATCCCAGGATGTCTCTACTGTAAGTCTTTGTTTGGACACAGTGAGAGACATGTCTCCGGTCAGGAACTATGAACACAAACAAACACAAATACAAGCCCAGACAGTGAACAGGCAGCTCACAGAGACAATGGGAGAGAGACAGTTTTGGAGTTCTCACAGTAGTTTGCTAGCCATCCTTGACCTCACGTGGTCTCTCTTTCCCTCTCTCTCCTCCTCCTCACTCGATTTCTTCCTGTCCTTTCTCTCTCGCTCTTTTCTCATCTCATCTCTCTCTTTCTCTCTCTCTCATAAATTGTATTTTATAAATGTCAGTTTGTATCTCTGGATCCAGTGGTCCCATCTGGGCTGGTTTCAATGGCTCTAATAAATCTCACCATTAGCTCCTTTTTAACTGACCTCCATTACATGTATCCTGTTGACACTAAGAGTTAGTTTCTCTCTACGGGTTTCAGCGGGTTATTTTATCACACACAACCCCCTGAAGTGAGACGGAGGCGGTGTTCAGGTTTTGTAGTGATTTAGGTAGAAGAGTGAAAAGTCCCGGGCCCAGTTTACGAGTGCTGTAACATGCGTTTCCCAAAACACCATGCAGAGAGGACGGTCGCTAAGTGTGACAGAGAGGGAGAACTGCTCTCAGCTTTCTCCATTCGAATCTAAATTCAAAATAAATTGCGCACCATAGAATGAACTCAGAATCATTTTTACGACCACAAATAACCATAACTGTAGTGACCCTGTGTTTATAAACGTGGATTTCGACTTTGCCACTTCAACATGCTTTTGTGGCACAGTCGATGCCACGTAACAGCTATGGGCCAGAAGTTTAAGGGTTAGCCAACCACCACTAACGAGCTCACTCTCCCTGCCTGTTTCGTGATAATGCGATCAGAGCCGGATGCAGACGATGATTAGATACGGCGAAATCAGATTTTTAACATCTCGATGCCATATTTACAATTGCATAAAATATATGCTGCACATTTTCCAAATGGTTTCTGTGCCAATGCACCACACAACCAATAAACAGAGCATAGTGACTTTGGGCTCTTCAATATCACGTTTTGCATTTTCAACACCACAATAAGTAGACTTTGTCAATCTCGACAAACAGAAAAGACATCCCTCCCTACATGGTTTAGTAACAGATGTCTCTTCACATTCATCAAATGGCTGCTGCACAGTTTAGATTTAGTTTGATTTAATTCTTGATTTTATATGTGTCATACATATACTGAACAAAAATGTAAATGCAACATGTAAAGTGTTGGTCCCATTTTTCAAGAGCTGAAATAAAAGATCCAAGAAATGTTCCATATGCACAAACATATTATTTCTCTCAAATGTTTTGCACAAATGTGCTTACATCCCTGTTAGTGAGCATCTCTCCTTTACCAAGATAATCCATCCACCTGACAAGTGTGGCATATCAAGAAGCTGATGAAACAGCATGATCCTTACACAGGTGCACCTTATGCTGGGGACAGTAAAAGGCCACTCTAAATTGTGCAGTTTTGTCACACAACATAATACCACAGATGTCTCAAGTTTTGAGGGAGTATGCAATTGGCATGCTGACTGCAGGAATGTCCAACAGAGCTGTTTCCAGATAATTTCATGTTCATTTTTCTACCATAAGCCGCCTCCAACAAGTTTTTTATAGAATTTGGCAATACATCCAACCGGCTGCACAACCACAGAGTATGTGTAACCACGCCAGCCCAGAACCTCCACATCCAGCTTCTTCACCTGCAGGATCGTCTGTGGAGGGGAGATGCTGAGGAGTATTTCTGTCTGTAATAAATTCCTTTTGCGGGGGAAAAACTAATTCAGGTTGGCTGGGCCTGCCCCACCAGTGGGTAGACCTGGCTCCCAAATGAGTGGGCCTTTGCCCACCCATGGCTGCGCCTCTGCCTAGTCATGTGAAATTAATTTATTTCAATTGACTGATTTCCTTCTATGAACTGTAAAATCTTTGAAATTGTTGCATGTTGCCTTTACAGTGTCTCTTGACGCCTCCTGTCTCAGCCTCCAGTATTTATGCTGCAGTAGTTTATGTGTCGGAGACTAGGGTCAGTCTGTTATATCTGGAGTATTTCTCCTGTCTTATCTGGTGTCCTGTCCTGTGTGAATTTAAGTATGCTCTCTCTAATTCTCTCTCTTTCTTTCTTTCTTTCTCTCTCGGAGGACCTGAGCCCTAGGACCATGCCTCAGGTCTACCTGGCATGATGACTCCTTGCTGTCCCCAGTCCACCTGGCCGTGCTGCTGCTCCAGTTTCAACTGTTCTGCCTGCGGCTATGGAACCCTGACCTGTTCACTGGACGTGTTACCTGTCCCAGATCTGCTGTTTTCAACTCTCTAGAGACAGCAGGAGTGGTAGAGATACTCTGAATGATCGGCAACCACTGTGATTGTTATTATTTGACCATGCTGGTCATCTATGAACATTTGAACATCTTGGACATGTTCTGTTATAATCCCCACCCGGCACAGCCAGAAGAGGACTGGCCTGTTTTGGCCTTTCTAGGGAGTTTTTCCTATCCACTGTGCTTCTACACCTGCATTGCTTGATGTTTGGGGTTTTGGCTGGGTTTCTGTACAGCACTTTGTGACATCAGCTGATGTAAGAAGGGCTTTATACATACATTGGATTGATTGACCAGCCGGTGGGTAGCTTGAGTATTTAAAAAAAAATAGGCTATAAAATAAAATACAACTGAAACAAAAACTATTTTGGGGGGGGGGGGTGAACCCAATATACTTTAAAATGACTAAAAGCAAATCGAAACTGTGTAGAAATGATAATGGACTTTCATTCTTGATAGTCCAGCTCGCTAATAATCACTAGACAGTCAGGGATAATCTAAAATGGAAAAAACACTGGATAGACTAAATAATTTTGCACATTTTGACTGCAAGGAAATATAACCAATTTTCAGTGCAGCCCTCCGGACCTCGACCAAATGTGACCCACAGGAAAAATAGGTTTGACCCCCCTGCTTTAGGATGTCTATAGCCAGGTTTCCATTAAAATTGCGACAGATTTTCATGCAAATATTCTAAAATCTGCATAAAAACACGATGCACATTTTCCCCTCAGAGTTGTGTTTCCATCAAATTGACTTGTTGTGGATAAAAGTCTGTGCGTAAATAAGTAATGTACAAAAAAACAATACTTTTAAGGTTACATTTCCATGCACCAAATAAAAAATACAAGTTCAATGGGTTTCCATCTAATTTTCAACTCAAGACCTACGGATGGTTTTGTCAGTAAAAATGTTGCATATGTAGAGCAAATGTGCCCACGCTGGTATTGGCACGTGTGCTCCAGCCAACAGCTTGCAGATACAGTGCAGGTTTAGTTTACAACATGATCAGATTATTATGGACAAAGGTGTGATATTTTTATATTATTTTTATTTGTCAAATAGCATCCAAGCCTTGATCATCTGGTCACCAGAATAAGACCCTCAATATTTATTGAAAGGAGCATCAAGCTCATCACCTTGCACTTTCACCACCCTGTGAAGTTCATCATAATGTATTTCATCTGTAGCCTAATAAAATGCGTGGTTTCGAGTGGGAGGAACACTCACCATGTCATCACGCGTGACTCCAAGTTTAATTCAATATGTTGGTTGTGATTAGAGGTCGACCGATTATGATTTTTCAACGACCAAAAAAGCCGATACAGATTAATCGGACGATTTTCTTTTCTTTTTTATTTGTAATAATGACAATTACAACAATACTGAATTAACATTTATTTTAACTTAATATAAAAATAAAATAAAATCAATTTAGCCTCAAATAAATAATGAAACATGTTCAATTTGGTTTAAATAATGCAAAAACAAAGTGTTGGAAAAGAAAGTAATATGTGCCATGTAAAATATGTGCCATGTAAAATATGTGCCATGAAAAAAGCTAACGTTTAAGTTCCTCAGAACATGAGAACATATGAAAGCTGGTGGTTCCTTTTAACATGAGTCTTCAATATTCCCAGGTAAAAAGTTTTAGGTTGTAGTTAATATAATATTTATAGGACTATTTCTCTCTATACCATTTGTATTTCATATACCTTTGACTATTGGATGTTCTTATAGGCACTATAGTATTGCCAGTGTAACAGTATAGCTTCCGTCCCCCTCCTCGCCTCGAACCAGGAACACATCGACAACAGCCACACTCGAAGCATCGTTACCCATCGCCCCACAAAAGCCGCGGCCCTTGCAGCACAAGGGGAATAACTACTCCAAATCTAAAAGCGAGTGACGTTTGAAACAGTATTAGCGCACACCCAGGTAACTAGCTAGCCATTTCACATTGGTTACACCAGCCATTAGGCTGATAGGCATGAAGTCATAAACAGCGCTGTGCTTGCAAAGAGCTGCTGGCAAAACACACGAAAGTGCTGTTTGAATGAATGATGCTGCTCAGTCAGACTGCTCTATCAAATCAGACTTAATTATAACATAATAACACACAGAAATTTGGTCATTAATATGATCGAATCCGGAAACTATCATTTCGAAAACAAAACGTTTATTATTTCAGTGAAATACGGAACCGTTCGGTATTTTATCTAATGGGTGGCATCCCTACGTCTAAATATTCTTGTTACATTGCACAACCTTCAATGTATGTCATAATTACGTAAAATTCTGGCAAATTAGTTCACAATGAGCCAGGCAGCCCAAACTGTTGCATATACCCTGACTCTGCGTGCAATGAATGCAAGAGAAATTACAAAATTTCACCTGGTTAATATTGCCTGCTAAACTGGATTAGTAGTTATAACTAGTGATTATGATTGATTGTTTTTTATAAGATAAGTTTAATGCTAGCTAGCAATTTACCTTGGCTTCTCCTACATTCGCGAAACAGGCAGGCTACTCGCGGAGTGCAATGGTTAGAGCGTTGGACTGGTTAACTGTGTTGTTGCAAGATTGGAACCCCTGAGTTGACAAGGTAAAAATCTGTCGCTCTACCCCTGAACAAGGCAGTTAACCCACAGTTCATAGGCCGTCATTGAAAATAAGAATGTGTTCTTAACTGACTTGCCTAGTTAAATAAAGGGTAGAAAAATATATTTTTACAAAATATATATTTAAAAAAAAAATCGGAAATCGGCCATTCCAATTAATCGACAACCTCTAGTTGTGATATCGATATGTTCACATAAAGGCGTTCTTCAACCGCCATTTCTCGCATAATAGCTTTTATCGACGCAAAAAGATCCCACCATGTCTAGCGATCAAATGATCTGTTTGCATTCATATAATTGTACCGAAACTTCCTGTTTCCATCACAGCTGTCATGATTATTTTATATGGTACGACTTTACTCGCATTAAAACTGTATGTCAAGCCATTTTGAGGATGCTGGAATTATGTTTTGGATGAATGTGCGCATGTCTACAGGATACATTTGATGTAGCCTAAGCAGACTAAAACATTGTGACTGGTTGTGTTTAAAAAGTGAAATGATAAATAGTTTGGCTATAATGAAGTGTTAGGTTCTAGGTGCTTGAGGTATAGCTGCTCGGATTGGAGAGGAGGCAGAGGGGGCTTGAAGCTTTCCTGAATAACTGGGCCTGTCAGAAGCATATGTGGCCACGTTATTATAGGACGACTTGGGAGAATGATGATCTGCAACAGACAGCGTATCTCAGTATCAGAAGTTTTAAAAAATACAGCCAGGCTGGCCAGCGATTGTGCCTTTCTAGATCGTATAAACAGTTGAGAGTAGACCCACCCACTGATCCAAATGGAATGAAACATTCAAATCACAGGGCTATTGCGCTTATTTTCAAAATACATTTTCACTGCAGCCTAGAGTAGAATTGTGTACTCACTTGAAAACAATAATGCAACTATTCATTGCATTGTGGGGTTGTAGGCTGCTAGGATAATTGTATTGTCCCTAAACAAGATCAGTGGGGTACCTTTTTGAGCTGCGTGTCTCATGTCTTCACTGTTCTTTCATGAGCAATGATGCACCTGGCCTCCACCTACCACTATTGTCACTATGAATGGTGGATAGAGGCCAGGATAAACAGTTAGACTGGTAGACTATATTGACATGTGGTATAGTAAAAGTTCGAGGCAGAAAAGCGTTGTGCATAAGGTCAGTACCAAAACACCATGATATTGGGGAGGTGCATGTAAGCAGATGAGGAAATTAGGCTGGGATGGAAGAAATTATATAGTAAAACCTGCAAAATAGAGAATTTTAAACCAGCGGAAAAACGCACTACCCTCCCCAAACAAAAACAAAAATATTGACAACCCTCCCCTATTTTGGACCATCGTATACACTTCACATACATGGAGGCTACAGTGGTACAGTTCCTCGCTTGAGCAGTAGTGTGACAATGACACTGCACACCTTGCTGAGTGCATCGCAATAATGTGGGTTCAACATCTCTTCTCGTTTATCTGTACTGATCTGAAAACACTGGTCAGCTGAAAGTATCACCAGTCCTGCTGTTCCACAAGGAGAGGAGGAGAGGATGCCACTTTTGATTGTTGAGATACATCCCAAGTCTCAATAAGGGTCAGGCGTTCCTACAGGAAAAGGAAGCACCTGTGTAATGAGACTCTTGCCATTATGTCCCTGAGGACCAACCCATGTCCCTCCATCTCTCCCTGCCTGCAACACCATAGTGCTTTCATTGTGTATGAGAGTTATACTTTACATGTAATAAAGAACACATTTTATGTATTTTTACCCTCTTACTTAGGACGTCCTCCTATCCCACCGTGTGATCGACGGGTCTCTATCTCTCCTCTGATCCCAGCTCCCTCCACAGACAATATCATGATTTGCTTTCACTATCGATGCCCAACACACTCATTGTGTCTTACATTCCCAGCTGCAACATTAACTCATCATTACTGCATTATTTGGTGCGCCCTGTCCACAAAGATATTGCACCAAATTGTGAGCTGTTCTCGCTTTCAGACTGTAGCGTTTAGAAATGTAAATATCATCCATCTTTTTGTTGTTGTTGACATATCTGCTCCGGGCTAGCCAGCAGCTGCAGATGGATGTCTGTTTCTGTGACTTCTGCTGCTGTAAATATCTGCTCGCATGACTAATTAGCAACACGCTGTCACGATAAACAGCACAAAGTATCCCTGTATAAACTATTACGTCGGTATAAACTTGAAACTACATTTCCTAGAAAACCTCAACAGCCCAATGCAGGTGGTCACCACTCAGTGTCTGTTGAATGTGTTGCTAGTGCGTTTGTAGACTAACTACTGTAATACACTGAGAATGATCCATTATTTACCTTGATGCCACTTCAGTATTAGGGGGTCAATCAATATACGCTAGGAGAGGATTCATTCTATTTTACTATCTCCCTAATGTTGTAAAAGTGAGGCGTGATGACAAAAAGTGAGTTACAGTACTAGAAAAGAATAGCTCTAAATGTGACTCTAATGACCTTTTCACGTGAAGTTGTAATGGGAGTCACATTTTGGGGCCAGAGTAGAAATTGGAGATACAGACATGTGAAGCAGTTACGAACTCGCTTTTTACAGAGAGTCCAGTTTGGAACATTGCATACAATAAAGTACAACATTAATAAGGTGTTACTTGCCATATATGAAAACTAATAGGAATATATATATATAGCCTATCATTATTTGTTTCTGAGTACAGAGGTTTTCAAGGAGGCTGAACCATTGTCTATCAAGAACTAAAGCCGAATGATATCACCACAACATGACAAAATGTATTGACCATTTACACAACACATGTTCGATATTGTCCCTTGATAGTGACAGGCTATAAAACAGGCATACTACTTTACCTGAGTAGGTGCCAAGTGGAACATAAGAGTTGCCAAAATCTGCGAGACGCCGACGAGAACGTGCATCTTGAAGGAAAAAGTGTTCAATTTTTTGCAGACAAATTTTTACAAACCAATTTCACTGAATCTGAGTAGCTGTCGGCATTGACAGTCTTGAGTCAAGGTAAAGAGATGGGCGTATTATCGACCACGGTAGAAATGACGCGATCGAGAACAGATTGAGCGAACCTTGGATGACTATCGCTGTCCGTGAAGAGCAGTCAGAGGAGGACTGACTTTTTGTAAAATACTATAATGCAGCGCTTGGACATAGCCTAATCTGAAGGTGATTAGTGCAATTAGGTTACTTTTACTAAAGTGCCTAACAAAGCGTTCCAGTGTCCCATAATGTTATGTCTTGCCCCCCCCCCCCCCTCCTCTCTCACACGAACACTTTCTCCCCACTTACAGTACCAGTCAAAAGTTTGGACACACCTACTCATTACAGGTTTTTCTTTTATTAAAAAAAAACTATTTTCTACACTGTAGAACAATAGTGAAGACATCAAAACTTTGAAATTACCCTTTTAGTCATGTAGTAACCAAAAACGTGTTGAACAAATCAAAATGTATTATATATACTTATAAATATTTGATTCTTCAAAAAATCCACCCTTTGCCTTGATGACAGCTTTGCACACTCTTGGAAATGACTCATTCACTCCGAATCCCTTTGCGTGAAGAATAATTAATACAGCAGATGTATAATTATAAGTGATAGGGTATGATACTTAGTGATTTTTGATGAAGGAACGAACATGATAGTTCATTATTGAGACACGTGCAAGAGAGAAATGACAGCATGCCAGTCCTCCCTCGCACTAAAGTCTGATTGTTTACCTTCAGCCTCTACAAATTCTCATCATCCATTTTTTTCCGAGATAATGAATGAATTACGATAATGAACCAGATATTTTGCTCTTTCAAGTGCTCAAAACACTTCATATGGCAGGAAAGCACGTCATCGACTTCCAATCTATGCAGTATTCTCAGAGCTCATTTTTACCACCCAAGTTAGAGTGAGTTGGTGCTTCTGACCCATCGCAGCGGCGAGTCTTTACAGTGGGTAAGGGTGAGTAGATTAGAACCCTCATCTGCCAGTAGACACAAACACACTTTATCTGTCTAGACGTGTGATAGTGATGGTGCGTTTACACGACTGCAGGAATGAAGGAGGAGGATCCCTTCCAGACATTCTGCTCATATTTGGAGTGGTGCCATGATAACCTCATCATGTCTGGGGTAAGACCAGACAGGGACCACACTCTGAGGGGCAAGTGTATATACACAATTCACTGTGCATGTGCAGCTCATAGGCCATGCTACTCACACCTAGAGGGAAAGACGACCTTCCATCTCCGTCCATGATAATGGTACAGCTCTGTTATTAGTTCAAAGAACAACTCTCACACCCGATGATGATGAATATAACTACTGGGCACAGACGTCAGTTCAACGTCTATGTTTTGCTTAGTTGAGTTGTCAACTAATGTGAGTTCAATGTGAAATCAACAAACAAACTCACCATCACATTGGATTTTGGTTAAAAGTTGGGTGAAAAAAAGAATAAATTCCCTTACGTTGATCAGTTTTCCACATTGATTCAATGTCATCACATTGACATTTTTGCTTGAAATGATGTGGAAACAACATTGATTCAACCGGTTCTTGCCCAGTGGGCAGTAACTTGTAGTGGACTTGTGGAATCATGATACATTTCTGCTGTTAAAACCAGAGTGATAGACAACCAGATAAATAGGTAGTTTTGTTTTGAATGACGAGAGATAACCAGGATAGATGATCCCTCCATCTGACACATCTCACTTATCACATACTCTGGGGTGTTTGGTGTGTATACAAGAGTGGTAGACACTGTTATCCTTCTGAGTGATGTATACTGTATACAATGGTTTGACTTTCACCACAGCCCTATAATTCATTGAATTGGGAGAAATCTACAATATGAATGAAAGAACAGTATAGCAGTCAGTCGGTCAGCTTTTTACTCAGGGAGGGCCCTATAGCAGGGGTCAAAGTTAACAGCTGTGACTTTCTGTCCCTGGGAACTGAGTTGACGCCCAAGTCCCACTCCCAGCCCAGCCTGAGTGACTTGTGATTCCCCAGTCTCAGAGGAGGGAAACTGGGAAATGGAGACCAGGCTTGGTGGAGTTTCCCAGGATCGAGCAACAGCAGGTGGGACTAGCGTTGCAAAAGTCTGGGAACTTTCAATAAACTCCCTGGTTTTCCCTGAAATCCCAGTTGGATGCCTGGAATCAGGAGGGAATAAGCAGGAAACCTGGAATCAGGAGGGAATAAGCAGGAAACCTGGAATCAGGAGGGAATAAGCAGGAAACCTGGAATCAGGAGGGAATAAGCAGGAAATCTGGAATCAGGAGGGAATAAGCAGGAAACCTAGAATCAGGAGGGAATAAGCAGGAAACCTGGAATCAGGAGGGAATAAGCAGGAAACCTGGAATCAGGAAGGAATAAGCAGGAAATCTGGAATCAGGAGGGAATAAGCAGGAAACCTGGAATCAGGAGGGAATAAGCAGGAAACCTGGAATCAGGAGGGAATAAGCAGGAAACCTGGAATCAGGAGGGAATAAGCAGGAAACCTGGAATCAGGAGGGAATAAGCAGGAAACCTGGAATCAGGAGGGAATAAGCAGGAAACATGGAATCAGGAGGGAATACGCAGGAAACCTGGAATCAGGAAGGAATAAGCATGAAACCTGGAATCAGGAGGGAATAAGCAGGAAACCTGGAATCAGGAGGGAATAAGCAGGAAACCTGGAATCAGGAGGGAATAAGCAGGAAACCTGGAATCAGGAAGGAATAAGCAGGAAACCTGGAATCAGGAGGAAATAAGCAGGAAAACTGGAATCAGGAGGGAATAAGCAGGAAACCTGGAATCAGGAAGGAATAAGCAGGAAACCTGGAATCAGGAGGGAATAAGCAGGAAACCTGGAATCAGGAGAGAATAAGCAGGAAACCTGGAATCAGGAGGGAATAAGCAGGAAACATGGAATCAGGAGGGAATACGCAGGAAACCTGGAATCAGGTGGGAATAAGCAGGAAACCTGGAATCAGGGGGGAATACGCAGGAAACCTGGAATCAGGAGGGAATAAGCAGGAAACCTGGAATCAGGAGGGAATAAGCAGGAAACCTGGAATCAGGAGGGAATAAGCAGGAAACCTGGAATCAGGAAGGAATAAGCAGGAAACCTGGAATCAGGAGGGAATAAGCAGGAAACCTGGAATCAGGAGGGAATAAGCAGGAAACCTGGAATCAGGAGGGAATAAGCAGGAAACCTGGAATCAGGAGGGAATAAGCAGGAAACATGGAATCAGGAGGGAATAAGCAGGAAACCTGGAATCAGGAGGGAATAAGCAGGAAACCTGGAATCATGAGGGAATAAGCAGGAAACCTGGAATCAGGAGGGAATAAGCAGGAAACCTGGAATCAGGAGGGAATAAGCAGGAAACCTGGAATCAGGAGGGAATAAGCAGGAAACCTGGAATCAGGAGGGAATAAGCAGGAAACCTGGAATCAGGAGGGAATAAGCAGGAAACCTGGAATCAGGAGGGAATAAGCAGGAAACCTGGAATCAGGAGGGAATAAGCAGGAAACCTGGAATCAGGAAGGAATAAGCAGGAAACCTGGAATCAGGAGGGAATAAGCAGGAAACCTGGAATCAGGAGGGAATAAGCAGGAAACCTGGAATCAGGAGGGAATACGCAGGAAACCTGGAATCAGGAGTGAATAAGCAGGAAACCTGGAATCAGGAGTGAATAAGCAGGAAACCTGGAATCAGGAGGGAATAAGCAGGAAACCTGGAATCAGGAGGGAATAAGCAGGAAACCTGGAATCAGGAGGGAATAAGCAGGAAACCTGGAATCAGGAAGGAATAAGCAGGAAATCTGGAATCAGGAGGGAATAAGCAGGAAACCTGGAATCAGGAGGGAATAAGCAGGAAACCTGGAATCAGGAGGGAATAAGCAGGAAACCTGGAATCAGGAGGGAATAAGCAGGAAACCTGGAATCAGGAGGGAATAAGCAGGAAACCTGGAATCAGGAGGGAATAAGCAGGAAACCTGGAATCAGGAGGGAATAAGCAGGAAACCTGGAATCAGGAGGGAATAAGCAGGAAACCTGGAATCAGGAGGGAATAAGCAGGAAACCTGGAATCAGGAGGGAATAAGCAGGAAACCTGGAATCATGAGGGAATAAGCAGGAAACCTGGAATCAGGAGGGAATAAGCAGGAAACCTGGAATCAGGAGGGAATAAGCAGGAAACCTGGAATCAGGAGGGAATAAGCAGGAAACCTGGAATCAGGAGGGAATAAGCAGGAAACCTGGAATCAGGAAGGAATAAGCATGAAACCTGGAATCAGGAGGGAATAAGCAGGAAACCTGGAATCAGGAAGGAATAAGCAGGAAACCTGGAATCAGGAGGGGATAAGCAGGAAACCTGGAATCAGGAGGGAATAAGCAGGAAACCTGGAATCAGGAGGGAATAAGCAGGAAACCTGGAATCAGGAGGGAATAAGCAGGAAACCTGGAATCAGGAAGGAATAAGCAGGAAACCTGGAATCAGGAGGAAATAAGCAGGAAACCTGGAATCAGGAGGGAATAAGCAGGAAACCTGGAATCAGGAAGGAATAAGCAGGAAACCTGGAATCAGGAGGGAATAAGCAGGAAACCTGGAATCAGGAGAGAATAAGCAGGAAACCTGGAATCAGGAGGGAATAAGCAGGAAACATGGAATCAGGAGGGAATACGCAGGAAACCTGGAATCAGGTGGGAATAAGCAGGAAACCTGGAATCAGGGGGGAATACGCAGGAAACCTGGAATCAGGAGGGAATAAGCAGGAAACCTGGAATCAGGAGGGAATAAGCAGGAAACCTGGAATCAGGAGGGAATAAGCAGGAAACCTGGAATCAGGAAGGAATAAGCAGGAAACCTGGAATCAGGAGGGAATAAGCAGGAAACCTGGAATCAGGAGGGAATAAGCAGGAAACCTGGAATCAGGAGGGAATAAGCAGGAAACATGGAATCAGGAGGGAATAAGCAGGAAACATGGAATCAGGAGGGAATAAGCAGGAAACCTGGAATCATGAGGGAATAAGCAGGAAACCTGGAATCATGAGGGAATAAGCAGGAAACCTGGAATCAGGAGGGAATAAGCAGGAAACCTGGAATCAGGAGGGAATAAGCAGGAAACCTGGAATCAGGAGGGAATAAGCAGGAAACCTGGAATCAGGAGGGAATAAGCAGGAAACCTGGAATCAGGAGGGAATAAGCAGGAAACCTGGAATCAGGAGGGAATAAGCAGGAAACCTGGAATCAGGAGGGAATAAGCAGGAAACCTGGAATCAGGAAGGAATAAGCAGGAAACCTGGAATCAGGAGGGAATAAGCAGGAAACCTGGAATCAGGAGGGAATAAGCAGGAAACCTGGAATCAGGAGGGAATACGCAGGAAACCTGGAATCAGGAGGGAATAAGCAGGAAACCTGGAATCAGGAGTGAATAAGCAGGAAACCTGGAATCAGGAGGGAATAAGCAGGAAACCTGGAATCAGGAGTGAATAAGCAGGAAATCTGGAATCAGGAGGGAATAAGCAGGAAACCTGGAATCAGGAGGGAATAAGCAGGAAACCTGGAATCAGGAGGGAATAAGCAGGAAACCTGGAATCAGGAAGGAATAAGCAGGAAATCTGGAATCAGGAGGGAATAAGCAGGAAACCTGGAATCAGGAGGGAATAAGCAGGAAACCTGGAATCAGGAGGGAATAAGCAGGAAACCTGGAATCAGGAGGGAATAAGCAGGAAACCTGGAATCAGGAGGGAATAAGCAGGAAACCTGGAATCAGGAGGGAATAAGCAGGAAACCTGGAATCAGGAGGGAATAAGCAGGAAACCTGGAATCAGGAGGGAATAAGCAGGAAACCTGGAATCAGGAGGGAATAAGCAGGAAACCTGGAATCGGGAGGGAATAAGCAGGAAACCTGGAATCAGGAGGGAATAAGCAGGAAACCTGGAATCATGAGGGAATAAGCAGGAAACCTGGAATCAGGAGGGAATAAGCAGGAAACCTGGAATCAGGAGGGAATAAGCAGGAAACCTGGAATCATGAGGGAATAAGCAGGAAACCTGGAATCAGGAGGGAATAAGCAGGAAACCTGGAATCAGGAAGGAATAAGCATGAAACCTGGAATCAGGAGGGAATAAGCAGGAAACCTGGAATCAGGAAGGAATAAGCAGGAAACCTGGAATCAGGAGGGAATAAGCATGAAACCTGGAATCAGGAGGGAATAAGCAGGAAACCTGGAATCATGAGGGAATAAGCAGGAAACCTGGAATCAGGAGGGAATAAGCAGGAAACCTGGAATCAGGAGGGAATAAGCAGGAAACCTGGAATCAGGAGGGGATAAGCAGGAAACCTGGAATCAGGAGGGAATAAGCAGGAAACCTGGAATCAGGAGGGAATAAGCAGGAAACCTGGAATCAGGAGGGAATAAGCAGGAAACCTGGAATCAGGAGGGAATAAGCAGGAAACCTGGAATCAGGAGGGAATAAGCAGGAAACCTGGAATCAGGAGGGAATAAGCAGGAAACCTGGAATCAGGAGGGAATAAGCAGGAAACCTGGAATCAGGAGGGAATAAGCAGGAAACCTGGAATCAGGAGGGAATAAGCAGGAAACCTGGAATCAGGAGGGAATAAGCAGGAAACCTGGAAACAGGAGGTAATAAGCAGGAAACCTGGAATCAGGAGGGAATAAGCAGGAAACCTGGAATCAGGAGGGAATAAGCAGGAAACCTGGAATCAGGAGGGAATAAGCAGGAAACCTGGAATCAGGAGGGAATAAGCAGGAAACCTGGAATCATGAGGGAATAAGCAGGAAACCTGGAATCAGGAAGGAATAAGCAGGAAACCTGGAATCAGGAGGGAATAAGCAGGAAACCTGGAATCATGAGGGAATAAGCAGGAAACCTGGAATCAGGAGGGAATAAGCAGGAAACCTGGAATCAGGAGGGAATAAGCAGGAAACCTGGAATCAGGAGGGAATAAGCAGGAAACCTGGAATCAGGAGGGAATAAGCAGGAAACCTGGAATCAGGAAGGAATAAGCAGGAAACCTGGAATCAGGAGAGAATAAGCAGGAAACCTGGAATCAGGAAGGAATAAGCAGGAAACCTGGAATCAGGAGGGAATAAGCAGGAAACCTGGAATCAGGAAGGAATAAGCAGGAAACCTGGAATCAGGAAGGAATAAGCAGGAAACCTGGAATCATGAGGGAATAAGCAGGAAACCTGGAATCAGGAAGGAATAAGCAGGAAACCTGGAATCAGGAGGGAATAAGCAGGAAACCTGGAATCAGGAGGGAATAAGCAGGAAACCTGGAATCAGGAGGGAATAAGCAGGAAACCTGGAATCAGGAAGGAATAAGCAGGAAACCTGGAATCAGGAGAGAATAAGCAGGAAACCTGGAATCAGGAAGGAATAAGCAGGAAACCTGGAATCAGGAGGGAATAAGCAGGAAACCTGGAATCAGGAAGGAATAAGCAGGAAACCTGGAATCAGGAAGGAATAAGCAGGAAACCTGGAATCATGAGGGAATAAGCAGGAAACCTGGAATCAGGAAGGAATAAGCAGGAAACCTGGAATCAGGAAGGAATAAGCAGGAAACCTGGAATCAGGAAGGAATAAGCAGGAAACCTGGAATCAGGAAGGAATAAGCAGGAAACCTGGAATCAGGATGGAATAAGCATGAAACCTGGAATCAGGAGGGAATAAGCAGGAAATCTGGAATCAGGAGGGAATAAGCAGGAAACCTGGAATCAGGAGGGAATAAGCAGGAAACCTGGAATCAGGAGGGAATAAGCAGGAAACCTGGAATCAGGAGGGAATAAGCAGGAAACCTGGAATCAGGAGGGAATAAGCAGGAAACCTGGAATCAGGAAGGAATAAGCAGGAAACCTGGAATCAGGAGGGAATAAGCAGGAAACCTGGAATCAGGAGGGAATAAGCAGGAAACCTGGAATCAGGAGGGAATAAGCAGGAAACCTGGAATCAGGAGGGAATAAGCAGGAAACATGGAATCAGGAGGGAATAAGCCGGAAATCTGGAATCAGGAGGGAATAAGCAGGAAACCTGGAATCAGGAAAGAATAAGCAGGAAACCTGGAATCACGAGGGAATAAGCAGGAAACCTGGAATCAGGAGGGAATAAGCAGGAAACCTGGAATCAGGAGGGAATAAGCAGGAAACCTGGAATCAGGAGAGAATAAGCAGGAAACCTGGAATCAGGAGGGAATAAGCAGGAAACCTGGAATCAGGAGGGAATAAGCAGGAAACCTGGAATCAGGAATGAATAAGCAGGAAACCTGGAATCAGGAGGGAATAAGCAGGAAACCTGGAATCAGGAGGGAATAAGCAGGAAACCTGGAATCAGGAGGGAATAAGCAGGAAACCTGGAATCAGGAGGGAATAAGCAGGAAACCTGGAATCAGGAGGGAATAAGCAGGAAACCTGGAATCAGGAGGGAATAAGCAGGAAACCTGGAATCAGGAGAGAATAAGCAGGAAACCTGGAATCAGGAGGGAATAAGCAGGAAACCTGGAATCAGGAGGGAATAAGCAGGAAACCTGGAATCAGGAGGGAATAAGCAGGAAACCTGGAATCAGGAGGGAATAAGCAGGAAACCTGGAATCAGGAGGGAATAAGCAGGAAACCTGGAATCAGGAGGGAATAAGCAGGAAACCTGGAATCAGGAGGGAATAAGCAGGAAACCTGGAATCAGGAGGGAATAAGCAGGAAACCTGGAATCAGGAGGGAATAAGCAGGAAACCTGGAATCAGGAAGGAATAAGCAGGAAACCTGGAATCAGGAGGGAATAAGCAGGAAACCTGGAATCAGGAAGGAATAAGCAGGAAACCTGGAATCAGGAGGGAATAAGCAGGAAACCTGGAATCAGGAAGGAATAAGCAGGAAACCTGGAATCAGGAGGGAATAAGCAGGAAACCTGGAATCAGGAGGGAATAAGCAGGAAACCTGGAATCAGGAGGGAATAAGCAGGAAACCTGGAATCAGGAGGGAATAAGCAGGAAACCTGGAATCAGGAGGGAATAAGCATGAAACCTGGAATCAGGAGGGAATAAGCAGGAAACCTGGAATCAGGAGGGAATAAGCAGGAAACCTGGAATCAGGAAGGAATAAGCAGGAAACCTGGAATCAGGAGGGAATAAGCAGGAAACCTGGAATCAGGAAGGAATAAGCAGGAAACCTGGAATCAGGAGGGAATAAGCAGGAAACCTGGAATCAGGAAGGAATAAGCAGGAAACCTGGAATCAGGAGGGAATAAGCAGGAAACCTGGAATCAGGAAGGAATAAGCAGGAAACCTGGAATCAGGAGGGAATAAGCAGGAAACCTGGAATCAGGAGGGAATAAGCAGGAAACCTGGAATCAGGAGGGAATAAGCAGGAAACCTGGAATCAGGAGGGAATAAGCATGAAACCTGGAATCAGGAGGGAATAAGCAGGAAACCTGGAATCAGGAGGGAATAAGCAGGAAACCTGGAATCAGGAGGGAATAAGCAGGAAATCTGGAATCAGGAGAGAATAAGCAGGAAACCTGGAATCAGGAAGGAATAAGCAGGAAACCTGGAATCAGGAAGGAATAAGCAGGAAACCTGGAATCAGGAGGGAATAAGCAGGAAACCTGGAATCATGAGGGAATAAGCAGGAAATCTGGAATCAGGAAGGAATAAGCAGGAAACCTGGAATCAGGAGGGAATAAGCAGGAAACCTGGAATCAGGAGGGAATAAGCAGGAAACCTGGAATCAGGAGGGAATAAGCAGGAAACCTGGAATCATGAGGGAATAAGCAGGAAATCTGGAATCAGGAGGGAATAAGCAGGAAACCTGGAATCAGGAGGGAATAAGCAGGAAACCTGGAATCAGGAGGGAATAAGCAGGAAACCTGGAATCAGGAGGGAATAAGCAGGAAACCTGGAATCAGGAAGGAATAAGCAGGAAACCTGGAATCAGGAGGGAATAAGCAGGAAACCTGGAATCAGGAAGGAATAAGCAGGAAACCTGGAATCAGGATGGAATAAGCAGGAAACCTGGAATCAGGAGGGAATAAGCAGGAAACCTGGAATCAGGAGGGAATAAGCAGGAAACCTGGAATCAGGAGGGAATAAGCAGGAAACCTGGAATCAGGAGGGAATAAGCAGGAAACCTGGAATCAGGAGGGAAATAAGCAGGAAACCTGGAATCAGGAAGGAATAAGCAGGAAACCTGGAATCAGGAGGGAATAAGCAGGAAACCTGGAATCAGGATGGAATAAGCAGGAAACCTGGAATCAGGATGGAATAAGCAGGAAACCTGGAATCAGGAGGGAATAAGCAGGAAACCTGGAATCAGGAAGGAATAAGCAGGAAACCTGGAATCAGGATGGAATAAGCAGGAAACCTGGAATCAGGAGGGAATAAGCAGGAAACCTGGAATCAGGAGGGAATAAGCAGGAAACCTGGAATCAGGAGGGAATAAGCAGGAAACCTGGAATCAGGAGGGAATAAGCAGGAAATCTGGAATCAGGAGGGAATAAGCAGGAAACCTGGAATCAGGAGGGAAATAAGCAGGAAACCTGGAATCAGGAAGGAATAAGCAGGAAACCTGGAATCAGGAGGGAATAAGCAGGAAACCTGGAATCAGGAGGGAATAAGCAGGAAACCTGGAATCAGGAGGGAATAAGCAGGAAACCTGGAATCAGGAGGGAATAAGCAGGAAACCTGGAATCAGGAGGGAATAAGCAGGAAACCTGGAATCAGGAGGGAATAAGCAGGAAACCTGGAATCAGGAGGGAATAAGCAGGAAACCTGGAATCAGGAGGGAATAAGCAGGAAACCTGGAATCAGGATGGAATAAGCAGGAAATCTGGAATCAGGAGGGAATAAGCAGGAAACCTGGAATCAGGAGGGAAATAAGCAGGAAACCTGGAATCAGGAGGGAATAAGCAGGAAACCTGGAATCAGGAGGGAATAAGCAGGAAACCTGGAATCAGGAGGGAATAAGCAGGAAACCTGGAATCAGGATGGAATAAGCAGGAAACCTGGAATCAGGATGGAATAAGCAGGAAACCTGGAATCAGGAGGGAATAAGCAGGAAACCTGGAATCAGGAAGGAATAAGCAGGAAACCTGGAATCAGGATGGAATAAGCAGGAAACCTGGAATCAGGAGGGAGTAAGCAGGAAACCTGGAATCAGGAGGGAATAAGCAGGAAACCTGGAATCAGGAGGGAATAAGCAGGAAACCTGGAATCAGGAGGGAATAAGCAGGAAATCTGGAATCAGGAGGGAATAAGCAGGAAACCTGGAATCAGGAAGGAATAAGCAGGAAACCTGGAATCAGGAGGAAATAAGCAGGAAACCTGGAATCAGGAGGGAATAAGCAGGAAACCTGGAATCAGGAGGGAATAAGCAGGAAACCTGGAATCAGGAGGGAATAAGCAGGAAACCTGGAATCAGGAGGGAATAAGCAGGAAACCTGGAATCAGGAGGGAATAAGCAGGAAACCTGGAATCAGGAGGGAATAAGCAGGAAACATGGAATCAGGAGGGAATACGCAGGAAACCTGGAATCAGGAAGGAATAAGCATGAAACCTGGAATCAGGAGGGAATAAGCAGGAAACCTGGAATCAGGAGGGAATAAGCAGGAAACCTGGAATCAGGAGGGAATAAGCAGGAAACCTGGAATCAGGAAGGAATAAGCAGGAAACCTGGAATCAGGAATAAGCAGGGAATCAGGAGGGAATAAGCAGGAAACCTGGAATCAGGAGGGAATAAGCAGGAAACCTGGAATCAGGATGGAATAAGCAGGAAACCTGGAATCAGGAGGAATAAGCAGGAAACCTGGAATCAGGAGGAATAAGCAGGAAACCTGGAATCAGGAGGGAATAAGCAGGAAACCTGGAATCAGGAGGGAATAAGCAGGAAACCTGGAATCAGGAGGGAATAAGCAGGAAACCTGGAATCAGGAGGGAATAAGCAGGAAACCTGGAATCAGGAGGGAATAAGCAGGAAACCTGGAATCAGGAGGAATAAGCAGGAAACCTGGAATCAGGATGGAATAAGCAGGAAACCTGGAATCAGGAGGGAATAAGCAGGAAACCTGGAATCAGGAGGGAATAAGCAGGAAACCTGGAATCAGGAGGGAATAAGCAGGAAACCTGGAATCAGGAATCAGGAATAAGCAGGAAACCTGGAATCAGGAGGGAATAAGCAGGAAACCTGGAATCAGGAGGGAATAAGCAGGAAACCTGGAATCAGGAGGGAATAAGCAGGAAACCTGGAATCAGGAGGGAATAAGCAGGAAACCTGGAATCAGGAGGGAATAAGCAGGAATCAGGAGGGAATAAGCAGGAAACCTGGAATCAGGAGGGAATAAGCAGGAAACCTGGAATCAGGAGGGAATAAGCAGGAAACCTGGAATCAGGAGGGAATAAGCAGGAAACCTGGAATCAGGAGGGAATAAGCAGGAAACCTGGAATCAGGAGGGAATAAGCAGGAAACCTGGAATCAGGATGGAATAAGCAGGAAATCTGGAATCAGGAGGGAATAAGCAGGAAACCTGGAATCAGGAGGGAAATAAGCAGGAAACCTGGAATCAGGAGGGAATAAGCAGGAAACCTGGAATCAGGAGGGAATAAGCAGGAAACCTGGAATCAGGAGGGAATAAGCAGGAAACCTGGAATCAGGATGGAATAAGCAGGAAACCTGGAATCAGGATGGAATAAGCAGGAAACCTGGAATCAGGAGGGAATAAGCAGGAAACCTGGAATCAGGAAGGAATAAGCAGGAAACCTGGAATCAGGATGGAATAAGCAGGAAACCTGGAATCAGGAGGGAATAAGCAGGAAACCTGGAATCAGGAGGGAATAAGCAGGAAACCTGGAATCAGGAGGGAATAAGCAGGAAACCTGGAATCAGGAGGGAATAAGCAGGAAATCTGGAATCAGGAGGGAATAAGCAGGAAACCTGGAATCAGGAAGGAATAAGCAGGAAACCTGGAATCAGGAGGAAATAAGCAGGAAACCTGGAATCAGGAGGGAATAAGCAGGAAACCTGGAATCAGGAGGGAATAAGCAGGAAACCTGGAATCAGGAGGGAATAAGCAGGAAACCTGGAATCAGGAGGGAATAAGCAGGAAACCTGGAATCAGGAGGGAATAAGCAGGAAACCTGGAATCAGGAGGGAATAAGCAGGAAACATGGAATCAGGAGGGAATACGCAGGAAACCTGGAATCAGGAAGGAATAAGCATGAAACCTGGAATCAGGAGGGAATAAGCAGGAAACCTGGAATCAGGAGGGAATAAGCAGGAAACCTGGAATCAGGAGGGAATAAGCAGGAAACCTGGAATCAGGAAGGAATAAGCAGGAAACCTGGAATCAGGAGGGAATAAGCAGGAAACCTGGAATCAGGAGGGAATAAGCAGGAAACCTGGAATCAGGAGGGAATAAGCAGGAAACCTGGAATCAGGATGGAATAAGCAGGAAACCTGGAATCAGGAGGGAATAAGCAGGAAACCTGGAATCAGGAAGGAATAAGCAGGAAACCTGGAATCAGGAGGGAATAAGCAGGAAACCTGGAATCAGGAGGGAATAAGCAGGAAACCTGGAATCAGGAGGGAATAAGCAGGAAACCTGGAATCAGGAGGGAATAAGCAGGAAATCTGGAATCAGGAGGGAATAAGCAGGAAATCTGGAATCAGGATGGAATAAGCAGGAAACCTGGAATCAGGATGGAATAAGCAGGAAACCTGGAATCAGGAGGGAATACGCAGGAAACCTGGAATCAGGAGGGAATAAGCAGGAAACCTGGAATCAGGAAGGAATAAGCAGGAAACCTGGAATCAGGAGGGAATAAGCAGGAAACCTGGAATCAGGAGGGAATAAGCAGGAAACCTGGAATCAGGAGGGAATAAGCAGGAAACCTGGAATCAGGAGGGAATAAGCAGGAAACCTGGAATCAGGAGGGAATAAGCAGGAAACCTGGAATCAGGAGGGAATAAGCAGGAAACCTGGAATCAGGAGGGAATAAGCAGGAAACCTGGAATCAGGAGGGAATAAGCAGGAAACCTGGAATCAGGAGGGAATAAGCAGGAAACCTGGAATCAGGAGGGAATACGCAGGAAACCTGGAATCAGGAGGGAATAAGCAGGAAACCTGGAATCAGGAAGGAATAAGCAGGAAACCTGGAATCAGGAGGGAATAAGCAGGAAACCTGGAATCAGGAGGGAATAAGCAGGAAACCTGGAATCAGGAGGGAATAAGCAGGAAACCTGGAATCAGGAGGGAATAAGCAGGAAACCTGGAATCAGGAGGGAATAAGCAGGAAACCTGGAATCAGGAGGGAATAAGCAGGAAACCTGGAATCAGGAGGGAATAAGCAGGAAACCTGGAATCAGGAGGGAATAAGCAGGAAACCTGGAATCAGGAGGGAATAAGCAGGAAACCTGGAATCAGGAGGGAATAAGCAGGAAACCTGGAATCAGGAAGGAATAAGCAGGAATCCTGGAATCAGGAGGGAATAAGCAGGAAACCTGGAATCAGGAGGGAATAAGCAGGAAACCTGGAATCAGGAGGGAATAAGCAGGAAACCTGGAATCAGGAGGGAATAAGCAGGAAACCTGGAATCAGGAGGGAATAAGCAGGAAACCTGGAATCAGGATGGAATAAGCAGGAAATCTGGAATCAGGAGGGAATAAGCAGGAAACCTGGAATCAGGAGGGAAATAAGCAGGAAACCTGGAATCAGGAGGGAATAAGCAGGAAACCTGGAATCAGGAGGGAATAAGCAGGAAACCTGGAATCAGGAGGGAATAAGCAGGAAACCTGGAATCAGGATGGAATAAGCAGGAAACCTGGAATCAGGATGGAATAAGCAGGAAACCTGGAATCAGGAGGGAATAAGCAGGAAACCTGGAATCAGGAAGGAATAAGCAGGAAACCTGGAATCAGGATGGAATAAGCAGGAAACCTGGAATCAGGAGGGAATAAGCAGGAAACCTGGAATCAGGAGGGAATAAGCAGGAAACCTGGAATCAGGAGGGAATAAGCAGGAAACCTGGAATCAGGAGGGAATAAGCAGGAAATCTGGAATCAGGAGGGAATAAGCAGGAAACCTGGAATCAGGAAGGAATAAGCAGGAAACCTGGAATCAGGAGGAAATAAGCAGGAAACCTGGAATCAGGAGGGAATAAGCAGGAAACCTGGAATCAGGAGGGAATAAGCAGGAAACCTGGAATCAGGAGGGAATAAGCAGGAAACCTGGAATCAGGAGGGAATAAGCAGGAAACCTGGAATCAGGAGGGAATAAGCAGGAAACCTGGAATCAGGAGGGAATAAGCAGGAAACATGGAATCAGGAGGGAATACGCAGGAAACCTGGAATCAGGAAGGAATAAGCATGAAACCTGGAATCAGGAGGGAATAAGCAGGAAACCTGGAATCAGGAGGGAATAAGCAGGAAACCTGGAATCAGGAGGGAATAAGCAGGAAACCTGGAATCAGGAAGGAATAAGCAGGAAACCTGGAATCAGGAGGGAATAAGCAGGAAACCTGGAATCAGGAGGGAATAAGCAGGAAACCTGGAATCAGGAGGGAATAAGCAGGAAACCTGGAATCAGGATGGAATAAGCAGGAAACCTGGAATCAGGAGGGAATAAGCAGGAAACCTGGAATCAGGAAGGAATAAGCAGGAAACCTGGAATCAGGAGGGAATAAGCAGGAAACCTGGAATCAGGAGGGAATAAGCAGGAAACCTGGAATCAGGAGGGAATAAGCAGGAAACCTGGAATCAGGAGGGAATAAGCAGGAAATCTGGAATCAGGAGGGAATAAGCAGGAAATCTGGAATCAGGATGGAATAAGCAGGAAACCTGGAATCAGGATGGAATAAGCAGGAAACCTGGAATCAGGAGGGAATACGCAGGAAACCTGGAATCAGGAGGGAATAAGCAGGAAACCTGGAATCAGGAAGGAATAAGCAGGAAACCTGGAATCAGGAGGGAATAAGCAGGAAACCTGGAATCAGGAAGGAATAAGCAGGAAACCTGGAATCAGGAGGGAATAAGCAGGAAACCTGGAATCAGGAGGGAATAAGCAGGAAACCTGGAATCAGGAGGGAATAAGCAGGAAACCTGGAATCAGGAGGGAATAAGCAGGAAACCTGGAATCAGGAGGGAATAAGCAGGAAACCTGGAATCAGGAGGGAATAAGCAGGAAACCTGGAATCAGGAGGGAATAAGCAGGAAACCTGGAATCAGGAGGGAATAAGCAGGAAACCTGGAATCAGGAGGGAATAAGCAGGAAACCTGGAATCAGGAGGGAATAAGCAGGAAACCTGGAATCAGGAGGGAATAAGCAGGAAACCTGGAATCAGGAAGGAATAAGCAGGAAACCTGGAATCAGGAGGGAATAAGCAGGAAACCTGGAATCAGGAGGGAATAAGCAGGAAACCTGGAATCAGGAGGGAATAAGCAGGAAACCTGGAATCAGGAGGGAATAAGCAGGAAACCTGGAATCAGGAGGGAATAAGCAGGAAACCTGGAATCAGGAGGGAATAAGCAGGAAACCTGGAATCAGGAGGGAATAAGCAGGAAACCTGGAATCAGGAGGGAATAAGCAGGAAACCTGGAATCAGGAGGGAATAAGCAGGAAACCTGGAATCAGGATTTCTGGAAAAGCAGGGAATTTTGGTAAAGTTTTGCAACCCTAGGTGGGACTGTTCTATATGAGTGTCTCCTTGGGATACTCATCTCCATATACCCAGATGTGGACAGAGACATTAAAGAGAGAGAGAGAGAGTAGCAAGGCACTCAACAAATTAAGACGGATATGTGCCGGGGAATTGTGAACAATCTTTTCCTGGGACATATTTAAAGGGTGAACGGGCAAGACAAAATATTTAAGTACCTTTGAACAGGGTACTGTAGTAGGTGCCAGGCTGCCCGGTTTGTGTCAAGAACTGCAACGCTGTTGGGTTTTTCACTCAACAGTTTCCTGTGAGTATCAAGAATGGTCCACCACCCAAAGGACATCACTATTAGGAAGGTGTTCCTAATTTTTGGTATACTCAGTGTCTATCATGTGTATATAACAAATAAACAAACTTGAACTTGAACTCGAGAATAGTTTGCCAAGAAGTGCTTAGTCAGATTTCTCCTAACATGGAGCGGAAGCTCAGGAAAACAGGCGAACAGGAGTGTGAACCTTGAGGGGTCTGGGAAGTCCTGTTGGATTCACTGTCACTAACGTATAGTATAGGTGGCCCTGTAGGGCCACAGGGGAGACCCCCACAGAGATAGCTCCGGGGCTGACGAAAGAGAGAGAGAGAGACATATTGTGTGTGTGCGTGCACTATTGGTGTGTGCATGTGCATGTGTGTATATCGGCAACAGATGAAGTCAAACTGGTGATTGGACTCGGAGTCTGAGGTGCAGCAGAATTCCCTAGTCTCTGCCAATCCTTTTGAGTAATGACATCACATCAGTTCCCAGACAGACACAGTAGCAACCACCTAAACAGTTTATGGTTTATGTGACCTCTGAGGGCAAACAACCACAACCTCAGACAGACACACACACACTCACACTTTGGTTTCACTATGGCGCCTCCTTGTGGGCGATACATGTTGTACCCAAAACCTGGACATTTTGGTGTTTAAGGTCATTTTCCCCAGACAGTATATGGATCCCAATGCCCATATGGGATCTATAATCAACTATATTGACCAAACCTGATCAGACAGGTACATTGAGTTGATTTAATGATACAGTCAAACAGGCACATGGACACCAAAGGGATCTCAGCTATATGATTGCATGTCATTGTGGAACTCAAAACTGTGTGTGTACGTGTCTGTGTAAGCTGATATGAATGCAGAAGGATAGAGAACCTCAATAACAGTCACATTCACACATCATACGCTATGCCATCCTTTTTTCAAGCCAGAAATAGATCATTCGTGTTTCAAATGTAGTGTAAGCACATCCAATGACTTGCAGGTGCTAGGTTAAAAAAAAAATGAACTCGTGAAATAATGAATAGACACCCGCACAATGGTGTCAGTGACTTGGTGCATTATGGCCCCATTGTTTTACAGCGCAACAAATCAACCCAAAACGATGAAGACCTTAAAATGTTCATCAGTCGGTCTTTGACAGAAAAAGAGTCAAAGCCACTTGGTGTTTGCTTGCCAGACTCACTGCTGTCACACAGTATTTAGCAGGACCCGGCACTTCATGATGATTTCCTTGGCCTGGTGTTCATTACTTTGGAAGAGGCTAGGAAATAACCCTCATCTAACTTCAAACAATACCCCTGACTGCTGTCTCCTCACATCCTTAAAGAGTGAACATTATTCATGTTCTCCAGTATCCGTTTCAACAGTGAAGCAAGCTGTGGGAATATCAGTGTGAAACATCACTTGGAGGCTCTGGAGAGTGAGGAAGAAGCCTCATGAAAGACTGAGGGGGCAGAGCGACATAAACAGACAAGACAGGAAAGACAACACTAAGGAAAAGGATACGAGCAACAGTGGGAACGTTCCAGGAATGTTTATTTAACGCTATTTGAGTTGATGCATTACAGATATGAACTCTTGGGAGATTGAAACTGATATTGCAATGTTTTACATGGCAAAGAAGAAACAATAAATACATGGCTAATAAAACACTTCATATTTGCTGAACAACAATGCCTGGGGTAGCATTCACAATGACGACATAAAGAGCAACTTGACAAAGCAACATTTGAATACTGAACTGCAATTTATCTGGTTCACCTACAGTACATTTTCTTACCGACAGTTTTCAAATGCAGCTCAACGGCATGTTTTAACATGAAATGCATCAGTTCGGCAGAGTCAAACCAACACTTCTGCTTCGAGGGGAGGTCAAACACATGGCCACAAATCAAGACCGCCTTGTTTACAAGGATCTGGTCCAGGAAGTGATCTACCTGACCCCGGAATCCATGGCCATAGCACAACTCCCTCATATAAAATGCTGACTACTGTATCAGTGAGCTGTAGTTTAGCAAAAGAGTGAGCAGAGTCTGGATGGCAGTGTGGCATAGGTCAGGAGGAGGAGTCTTACAGAACAAGAACAGGCACATAAAGACTGACAGAACTAAAACTACAACCCCCATAATCCACAGCCGTCTGGGGGTTGAGATGCTGGGTGCATCTCCATAGTCTACCGTGACTTCATGGCCTTGTCTCCTTTGTCGAAGGATTTTTACATACTGCTCTCACCACCACCAATTCTGTTCAGTACAGATGAGGGGAAGGGCATTTTATTTATTTTTTATTTCAACCTTTATTTAACTAGGAAAGTCAGTTAAGAACAAATTCTTATTTACAATGACGGCCTACCCCGTTCCTAGGCCGTCAATGTAAATAAGAATTTGTTCTTAACTGGCCCTATGGGACTCCCAATAACGGACGGTTGTGATGCAGCCTGGAATCGATCCAGGGTCTGTATTGATGCCTCTAGCACTGAGATGCAGTGTCTTAGACCGCTGCGCCACTCTGGAGCATGAGAGGAAGCCACGACAGACTATTGAGACGTACCTATAACATCTGGTAGGTCAAACTTTTTTTGGTCTGGGATGAGTTTGTTGTGTCTAGTGTGGACTACGTCCGAAATGGCACCTTTTTCCCCAGGACCAGGGCCCAAAGTAGTGCACTATTTAGGGTATAGGATGACATAGATAGCAGATGCAGACTAGAAGTAGACACTGTCTGATCTGGCGGTTTATTTCTCAGTGGAGAAGGCTCTCTTCATGAGCGGTGGTGGGGTCTTCCCTGCATCATATACTGATTCTGGGGGTGGGGAGCTGAGACAGCACCAGTCAGGGATACGGCCTGTCTGGTTGTAGTAGTCACGGGACACGGAGCGGCTACCCAGGATGTCCTGCAGTGCTCCAAAGATTGCTCCTAAACAGGGAGAGTAAAGCAGGAGACACAGGGTTATTCACAGCTGGTTTAGACCTAATCAGTCAGGGGGGGCAGGTTGATCTCCAACCCATGGCCATGAGCTGTAGTATCAATCACCTCACAGCTTAGCTATTATTGTATTCCTACACACATCGGATCCATACAGCTCTACAGTGTCTAAGGTCAAGGCTGGTTATCAGATTAATCTGTGTCTCACCTCCAAGCCATGCGGTGCAGTTGGGTTTGGCTGGAGGACTGTGCAGCCTGAAGCTCTTGGTGGCCAGGGCGTCGCGGTACTTGGGTTTCTCCACCAGGAGGCGTATCTCAGCCAGGAGCCGGTGCAGGAAGCCAGGCAGCATGGCCGTGCCCCCGATGATCACCAGGTTCTCAGACAGAGCCTTACGAGTGTCGATGGGACACTAAGGGGTTTATTCAGATGGAAACACATGTGGTTACAAATGTATCAAATCAGTCATATTTTCTCAAATGTCCTGTTCACAAAATTAACAGCAAAATTAAACTCCCAAGCATGTTATTAATGTCTATGGGACAGAAATGGAGATTTAATAAGATATATATTTTTTTAAACATGATCAGAAATGTATCAATGAATCAAATCATTCAAATTTTGTTGATTTCTGCGCAACTAAATCAGTTGTACTTGCTAAGTGCTTCACAGCAAACTGTGCCAAGCAGAGGAAGCAGTGGCAAGGAAAACTCTTTAGGGCCTGGGTGGGAAGAAACCTAGAGAGGAACAAGACTCTGACTAGCCAGGTAGAAGTAGATCAGCATCCATGCAGTATGACCGCAATGTACGTATGGACTGAAATTAGAGAGGAAAATGGTCACGCAAATGTATAAATGCTGACATAGGCTCAGCTGGACATGAGCATGATAAACGAGGTTCAGGTTGCCGACTTCCCTGCCGCCCTGATACTACTGAGCGGGACAGAAGTGCTGGTCTCTCAGGAGAGAAACCTCATTGACATTGTAAACTGCAGAGAAGTGGAGTGGACTGTTAACTAGCTTCCTGCGACTGTCTGTCAAACTAGTCCACTGAGACCAACGAGTGCTTATGGTACTGTGCTTACAGAAGCACTGGGCCAGCAGCAGGAGTACTGGAAGCTGCACTGCCTATTGAGATTAATGGTCTGTCGTTGGTCTGATCAGGCTCCTCTCAAAAGGAACCAAGCCGATTTCACCTCGGCGAACCAGAGTCTGGGAGTGTTGCTATGGTAACAGGGTTAAAGTAAGTCTCTCGTACGTTTCAGGGGGAAGCGTTCGTCATCACAAAATGGAAAATAAGGAAGGAAGGAATTATAGTCTGATTTTAATGAGAAGACGCAGATGTCTGATGAAAGGCCGTTGTGACCGACGCAACATTGTCTAGTGATTACTGATGAAGACAGTGTTGCAACTTATCAATTCAGTACCCACATATTTCAGCAGCATCTCATCTCTTTGCTGTTCGAACAGAAACAAACCAATGCAAATGTTACCTTGACCAGAGCGTCAAGCACCAGAGAGGCCACACTCTTCTCCTCGTTGTCCTGCTCGAACAGCATCTCCATCACAGAGTCCCTGCAATACATCTGTATTATGATTCCTTACAAAACAGAACCATCCCGTCACTCAAAGAGTCTCTGCAATAAAGTCTTTGCAAAAAAAAAAAAAAAAGAAAGACAACCCTCATTTCAATTCAATAAACATTTTTGGGACCTCCAAGGCGAAATCGCAGCGTCTCATTAGCCGCCATTGAGAAGAGCAGACAGACGCTCATGATGAATGACCTTGCAGAGACAGCCCAAATTCAATAATAGAAGGTGACCCAGATATTAAAGAGGAGACACAGAACCAGATATCTAGGTTTGGAAGTGTACTGGACATGAATGAAATGGACAACCCATTTGCCGTGTCTTGTAATTGTATCATTACTTGTATTCAGTTGAGGATATGCTCCATATTTGAGGATATTATCGTAAAGCATAACAGCTATTCAGGGGGGTGGAGGGATCAGGAGGACAAACAGCTACCTGATTGGTCCCTTAATATGCAGAATCTTCTCCCCATCCAATGGGTAATCAACATCAGGGGGTGGTGTTGGACGCTACCAGGGGAAGAACATGGATGTTAGGGTCTCAAATGCACTGGACTATAATACTCACGATAATACTCATCACGCCACCTTTAATGAAAGGGCATTCATTGGAAGAACACAGCAATAACTACTCTTTGAAATACCGGACACAATCCAAACACAGACATGACTGACTGGCCAGTTTTTGAGGGGGGTCAAAGGTCACTGACCTCAGCCGTGCCACCCAGGTTAAACTTGGCCTCCTGGATCTTCAGGCCTCTCTGTAGGTCACTGATGAAACAGGTCCTGACTGGACAACAAGACAACACAAACAGCATTAGAGGGTCAATGTGAATATACTAAACACCACCAACATACATGAATGTAGCAAAAATCCATTCCATTTAACTGCCAAACAGGAATCGAGTCCCAGCACTGTCTGTTTTGTCTGTATGAAGGCAATAAATAAATGAAAAGTGGTTTCAGTCTCTTTTGAACATACCCTTGATATCCTCTACAACCTCCTCTGGGATGGAGCCTGGAAAAGAAAGACAGGATGAAAAGAAAGTGACTTATTTTTCTGTGACCCACTTAAGCCTTCCTTAAACACAAACCTCACAGAGCCCTTCATTTCACGTCAACGCTTCTGCTACTGTACTAAACGACTGAGTCTCGTTGCAGTCGAACGGGGCACGCCATGGGGGGGTTGCATCTGAGACAAGGAGAGGAAACCACAATCGACGACGGAGGTGCACTCACGGGTTTAGGAATTATGGAGAAAGTGAAGAGTGGATTATATCCACTCTTGATAAGTGCAGTTCACTAAGTCCCAATTTGATAAATACCTTTTACCTGCTCCAGATATGTTTGCTAGTTTAATGTATGCATTCATAACAGTCGAACCAACGCATAGTCTACATTATTAATTTGACTGTAATACTCCATTCAGTCGTGCCGTGGTTCTGCAGTGGTGTGGTTCAGTAGTGCAGAGAGAGAGGCGGTTTATGCTATGCCTGTTTTAATTATTGATGCCTATCCGAACTGCCGAGCCCTGCGTCAGCTAGCTAGAGAGCTACTGCTGCTCTTCATGATGATTCACTCTCAGAGCAGAACCCCCAGGATGCAGTACAGAAGGAGAGAAAGAAGGCCATGTGTATATGCATCATTCAAAAGACAGAAGGAGCGGGCCTCGCCTTCCTTTCACATCACGCCATAACAAGGACTTCTGAATACAAAGTGTTGCATGATTGATTCACCCAGAGAGAGATTAGAACTTTCATTCCTTTCTTATAACATTTACATTTAAGTCATACAACAACGGAACACCAGCATCACTATGAAACTCATTTTGAAAAATGAATTAACAAGATTGTCAACAACAGCTATACACAACGCATGATATAGCCACAGAAAAAAAGAGAATCCACGGTGGTAGCAAACTAACATAGTTTATACAATGACAAAGCACTGCTTCAGTTGTGAGGTAAGTTGCTGGTGTTATTGACAAGTAGGCTTCTGATGTGGGGGTCTTACCAATGACTGTAGGCAGACTCTGTCCAGTACTGGAGTCTGAGTCTACTGTACACTGTTCCACCAGGAGCCCATCCAACTCCCTGAAGGGTAGAAAACACACAGCCACTTAGAAGAAAGGGGGACAAGTACCTCAGAAAGCACACACCTTGATACACTTCCTTCTGTCAAGGCCGGGAAAAACAAGAAACTACGGCTTGAAACACACAGTTCTCAAGGAGGTGAACAACAGGTTGTTTCCCTGAAGTTCAGCATATGAGGCAAGCAAAGTAACACATACGCGAACATACTTCACATGATTACACCATCCAATTGTATTTGTATTTTTAAAACACACGCACACTACTTACTTATGAATGGCCTTTCCACCCAAAGGCAGAGCTTCCCAGGCTGGCAGGATGGGAATGCACTCATACACAGGCAGCACCAGGGTCTCCGTGTAGCCACAGTCCATCACCAGGCCTGAGTTGATGCCCAGAGACATGATGGCCATAAGGTGGCTGGGGGCAAACAGCACCGAGGGCACCTTGGAAACACAGATGCATTATGGGTAAGACAAATCCAAAACATCCTCGCCTGATCTGAAAATATAAAATCCTTGCCCCTGTTGTCTTCCACCTACTGTTAGGAGTGGGCAATATGGAGATGGCTCCATCTAGCTTCCCAATTGGCTTAGGGGAGCATTGCATTCACCATGTTGCTTACACCCATCTAGTCAGGGTGGAGTCGGTTTTTGTACCAGGTTCATTACATCAGCAATCACCTGCCTCCGGCAAAGTGGTTCTAGACTTATATGGTTGAAGTCGGACGTTTACATACACCTTAGCCAAATACATCTCAACTCAGTCTTTCACAATTCCTGATATTTAATCCTAGTAAAAATTACCTGTCTTAGGTCAGTTAGGATCCCCACTTTATTTTAAGAATGTGAAATGTCAGAATAATAGTAGGAAGAATGATTTATTTCAGCTTTTATTTCGTTCATCACATTCCCAGTGGGTCAGAAGATTACATACACTCAATTAGTATTTAGTAGCATTGGCTTTAAATTGTTTAACTTGGGTCAAACGTTTTGGGTAGCCTTCCACAAACTTCCCACAATAAGTTGGGTGAATTTTGGCCCATTCCTCCTGACAGAGCTGGTGTAACTGAGTCAGGTTTGTTGGCCTCCTTGCTCACACACACTTTTTCAGTTCTGCCCACATATTTTCTATAGGATTGAGGTCAGGGCTTTCTGATGGCCACACCAATACCTTGACTTTGTTGTCCTTAAGCCATTTTGCCACAACTTTGAAAGTATGCTTGGGGTCATTGTCCATTTGGAAGACCCATTTGCAACCAAGCTTTAACTTCCTGACTGATGCCTTGTGATGTTACTTCAATATATCCACACAATTTTCCTGCCTCATGATGCCATCTATTTTGTGAAGTGCACCAGTCCCTCCTGCAGCAAAGCACCCCCACAACATGATGCTGCCACCCCCATGCTTCACGGTTGGGATGGTGTTCTTCGGCTTGCAAGCCTCTCCCTTTTTCCTCCAAACATAAGGATGGTCTTTATGGCCAAACAGTTATATTTTTGTTTTATCAGACCAGAGGACATTTCTCCAAAAATTACTATCTTTGTCCCCATGTGCAGTTGCAAACCATAATCTGGCTTTTTTATGGCGGTTTTGGAGCAGTGGCTTCTTCCTTGCTGAGTGGCCTTTCAGGTTATGTCGCTATAGGACTCGTTTTGCTGTGCATATAGATACTTTTGTATCAGTTTCCTCCAGCAACTTCACAAGGTCCTTTGATGTTGTACTTCACTTCTCCTTCCTGAGCGGTATGACGGCTGCGTGGTCCCATGGTGTTTATACTAGAGGTCGACCAATTAATCGGAATGGCTGATTAATTAGGGCTGATTTCAAGTTTTCATAACAATCGGTAATCTGCATTTTTAGACACTGATTATGGCCGATTACATTGCACTCCACGAGGAGACTGCGTGGCAGGCTGACTACCTGTTATGCGAGTGCAGCAAGGAGCCACGGTAAGGTGCTAGCAGGCATTAAACTTATCTTATGAAAAACAATCAATCTCAACATAATCACTAGTTAACTACACATGGTTGATGATATTACTAGTTTATCAAATCAAATTTTATTTGTCACATACACATGGTTAGCAGATGTTAATGCGAGTGTAGCGAAATGCTTGTGCTTCTAGTTCTGACAATGCAGTAATAACCAACAAGTAATCTAACTAACAATTCCAAAACTAATTTCTTATACACAGTGTAAGGGGATAAAGAATATGTACATAAAGATATGAATGAGTGATGGTGCAGAGCAGCATAGGCAAGATACAGTAGATGGTATCGAGTACAGTATATACATATGAGATGAGTATGTAAACAAAGTGGCATAGTTTAAAGTGGCTAGTGATACATGTATTACATAAGGATGCAGTAGATGATATAGAGTACAGTATATACGTATACATATGAGATGAATAATGTAGGGTATGTAAACATTATATTAGGTAGCATTGTTTAAAGTGGCTAGTGATATATTTTACATCATTCCCCATCAATTCCCATTATTAAAGTAGCTGGAGTTGAGTCAGTGTGTTGGCAGCAGCCACTCAATGTTAGTGGTTGCTGTTTAACAGTCTGATGGCCTTGAGATAGAAGCTGTTTTTCAGTCTCTCGGTCCCAGCTTTGATGCACCTGGACTGACCTCGCATTCTGGATGATAGCAGGGTGAACAGGCAGTGGCTTGGGTGGGTGTTGTCCTTTATGATCTTTATGGCCTTCCTGTAACATCGGGTGGTGTAGGGGTCCTGGAGGGCAGGTAGTTTGCCCCCGATGATGCGTTGTGCAGACCTCACTACCCTCTGGAGAGCCTTACGGTTGAGGGCGGAGCAGTTGCCGTACCAGGCGGTGATACAGCCCGCCAGGATGCTCCCGGTTGTGCATCTGTAGAAGTTTGTGAGTGCTTTTGGTGACAAGCCAAATTTCTTCAGCCTCCTGAGGTTGAAGAGGCGCTGCTGTGCCTTCTTCACGATGCTGTCTGTGTGAGTGGATCAATTCAGTTTGTCTGTGATGTGTATGCCGAGGAACTTAAAACTTACTACCCTCTCCACTACTGTTCCATCGATGTGGATAGGGGGGTGTTCCCTCTGCTGTTTCCTGAAGTCCACAATCATCTCCTTAGTTTTGTTGACGTTGAGTGTGAGGTTATTGTCCTGACACCACACTCCGAGGGCCCTCACCTCCTCCCTGTAGGCCGTCTCGTCGTTGTTGGTAATCAAGCCTACCACTGTTGTGTCGTCCGCAAACTTGATGATTGAGTTGGAGGCGTGCGTGGCCGCGCAGTCGTGGGTGAACAGGGAGTACAGGAGAGGGCTCAGAACGCACCCTTGTGGGGCCCCAGTGTTGAGGATCAGCGGGGTGGAGATGTTGTTGCCTACCCTCACCACCTGGGGGCGGCCCGTCAGGAAGTCCAGTACCCAGTTGCACAGGGCTGACGCTTAGCTTGTTTGATAGCCTTGCGGAGGGAATAGCTGCACTGTTTGTATTCGGTCATGTTACCAGTCACCTTGCCCTGATTAAAAGCAGTGGTTCGCGCTTTCAGTTTCACGCGAATGCTGCCATCAATCCACGGTTTGTGGTTAGGGAATGTTTTAATCGTTGCTATGGGAACGACATCTTCAACGCACATTCTTATGAACTCACACACCGAATCAGCATATTCGTCAATGTTGTTGTCTGACGCAATACGAAACATGTCCCAGTCCACGTGATGGAAGCTTGTCCTGCGTTGCATAAAATCGATGTGGTGCCTGTTAATTTATCATTGAATCACAGCCTACTCCGCCAAACAGATGATTTAACAAGCGCATTCGTGAAAAAAGCACTGTCGTTGCACCAATGTGTACCTAACCATAAACATCAATACACAAGAATATATTTTTTTAAACCTGCATATTTAGTCAATATTGCCTGCTAACATTAATTTATTTTAACTAGGGAAATTGTGTCACTTCTCTTGCGTTCTGTGCAAGCAGAGGCAGGGTATATGCAGCAGTTTGGGCCGCCTGGCTCATTGCGAATTGTGTGAAGACCATTTCTTCCTAACAAAGACCATAATTAATGTGCCAGAATTTCACATAATTATGACATAACATTGAAAGTTGTGCAATGTAACAGCAATATTTAGACTTATGGATGCCACCCGTTAGATAAAATACAGAACGGTTCCGTATTTCACTGAAAGAATAAATGTTTTGTTTTCCAAATGATAGTTTCCGGATTTAACCATATTAAATGACCTAAGGCTCGTATTTCTGTGTGTTATTATATAATAGTTAAGTCTATGATTTGATAGAGCAGTCTGACTAAGCGGTGGTAGGCACCAGCAGGCTTGTAAGCATTCATTCAAACAGCACTTTCCTGCATTTGCCAGCAGCTCTTCGCTGTGCTTCAAGCATTGTGCTGTTTATGACTTCAAGACTATCAACTCCTGAGAATAGGCTGGCAATACTAAAGTACCTATTAGAACATCCAATAGTGAAAGGTATTTGAAATACAAATGGTATAGAGAGAAACAGTCCTATAAAACTTCAACCTAAAACTTCTTACCTGGGAATATTGAAGACTCGTGTTGAAAGGAACCATCAGCTTTCATATGTTCTCATGTTCTGAGCAAGGAACTTAAACGTTAGCTTTTTTTACATGGCACATATTGCACTTTTACTTTCTTCTCGAACACTTTGTTTTTGCATTATTTAAACCAAATTGAACAGGTTTCATTATTTATTTGAGACAAAATGTATTTTATTGATGTATTATATTAAGTTAAAATAAATGTTAATTCATTATTGTTGTAATTGTCATTATAACAAATATATATGCGCATATCTCGACTAGAGGTCAACTGATTATGATTTTTCAACGCTGATACCGATTATTGGAGGACCAAAAAAAGGCGATAGCGATTAATCAATTTTTTAAAATAAAAATCCTAATCAGTCGACCTCTAGTTTATACTTGGATACTATTGCTTGTACAGATGAAAGCAGTATCTTAAGATGTTTGGAAATTGCTCCCAAGGATGAACCAGACTTGTGGAGGTCTACAATTTTTCCCATGGAAGTCTTGGCTGATTTCTTTTGATTTTCCCATGATGTCAAGCAAAGAGGCACTGAGTTTGAAGGTAGGCAAATGATGTCAATTAGCCTATCTGAAGCTTCTTAAGCCATGACATCATTTTCTGGAATTTCCCAAGCTGTTTAAAGGCACAGTCAACTTAGTGTATGTAAACTTCTGACCCACTGGAATTGTGATACAGTGAATTATAAGTGAAATAATCTGTCTGTAAAAAATTACTTGTGTCATGCACACAGCAGATGTCCTAACCGACTTGCCAAAACTATAGTTTTAACAAGACATTTGTGGAGTGGTTGAAAAACTAGTTTTAATGACTCCAACCTAAGTGTATGTAAACCTCTGACTGCAACTGTAGATCCGTGGTCTCAGACAGTACCTCAAACTGTTTGAAGAAGACCTTGGTGAGAGTTTCTCTGAAGTGAGAGGGGCAGAGGATTGACTCGATGATCACCACTCTCCGGTCACGAGGGTTGACCAGCAGATGCCTGTGCGGGGCAGGAGGGGAGTAGACAGACATTTATTCTAGACTACACAGTCACTCAATCATCCATGTTATTATGACCTAGGATGCATCTCCAAAATGGCTTCTTCCCCATGGTTACTTTCAGATTCTCTCTATTAATGTCAGTCATTGAACACACTACTTCGTCAAAAGAGCCTCACCTGAAGTAGAGCATGTGGATGAACTCCTTGAGGTTGGAGTAGAGCTCCTCTGTGTTGATGTTGTACTGAACTACTTTGATAGACTGACAGAAGACACACACCGTCAGTAATGGTTATAGGCGAAGCTGTCCATTTTAACAGGGTCTGTCAATAAGTTAAAAAGCACTAGTCATTCGCTCAGTAACTAACTCACCTGTTGTAGTCCAGGCTTCTGGATCTCGCTGGGAATTATGAACCTGGGCCCCGTCTCTCCAGCAAAGCCACATCTGCATCATCATACAAAACCATTTAGTTTGGTGGGTGAAATCATTAGCACTTGTCAGACAGTGTCAATACTCATTGAGTCCACATTCATTGACAAAAGGCCTTCGTGTGTGTCAATATACAGTACAGAAGCAGAGTTGTCATTGAGGGTCTCATCTGTTTCTCATATGACCTGCCCCAGGCGCCAGACTGCTGCTGTTCGCCAGATAGCTTGCTAACGTTAAACATCATTGCTAGCCCTTTTCAGCAATAGCACATTACTAACACATTTAGGCTGACCAAATAATGTGGTCTAAACAGTGGACACTCGGTCTATATTTACTTAAATCCATGAAACCTTGAATTGATGTTCATTACTTAGCCGTTATAACTGCAAGTGGCCAATGTTGCTAACAGTAGATAACGTAGTCGGCTAGCCAAAGTTAGCTATGCTAGCTAACAACATAGCTAGCTAACTAAATACTCACTTTGTGTAGGCTGCTCCTAAATCAATGACTACTGCAGTTTTCTCCCCTCCACTCCCCAACCCTTCAAACAAGGGCATTTTAACGTTTATATGTATTTAATCGTTTCCAATATGGAGAATTTACAAAATATACGACATGCAAGTGCAATGACATGAATTCCTGTTGGGTTCGGCTGTATCCTTTCAGTTTGAGGAATGACGTCCGTGGAACTCGCCTGCTTAAAAATAGTTGGCCCTCTGTAAATTCATTTATGGGATGATACTTTTATGTTTTAAATTAAATCAAACAAACATTTGAAATACATTTTTACAAAATCTACCTGTCTATAGTCACATCCAAACATGTATAAAAGGCAATTGTACAGCCCATATATGCACTGAGAATATGAACTGTCTATAAAGAACTTGAAATTAACGGCATAGCCTATCCCTATACTGCCCAAAGTATCTAGAAATGAAAGGATGATGAAAAGAGAGACGTTCTGTGTTTTTTAAATTTGCCATGAAGTTATGCCTTGAGTAAAGAGATAGTTGGTCTGACACTATTTTTTATTAGGTAATTTCCTTACATTTGGCTATTGTAGGGGCGGGGTGGTTAGAGCGTTGGACTAGTAACCGGAAGGTAGCAAGTTCAAACTCACGAGCTGACAAGGTACAAATCTGTCGTTCTGCCCCTGAACAGGCAGTTAACCCACTGTTCCTAGGTCGTCATTGAAAATAAGAATTTGTTCTTAACTGACTTGCCTGGTTAAATAAAGGTAAAAAATAAATAAAATTGTTCCGATTTCACATTTATGAATGTATTAATTGTAACGTTCTAAGAGACGCACAACACAGGTTCCAAGGAGCTGTCCATTTAGCACCACCTCGAACAAAAAACTACATTTGAGGTTCTACAAATAGAATTTGGAGAGAAAAAAATACACCACTAAAACAATTACCTGTTATTCAACGCACTAAACGTGAAATATTACTGAACGTTGTTCATAAATCATATCTCTCCACGCACTCAATCACAGATGAAGATTGAGACATTGCCAGTTCAGCAACACAGTCGCGCGCATGCACACGCACTCCGAAGCATACATTGGTTGATGCTGATCAGTACAATAATAAAGACTAGGCTATTCCTTTAGCTTGCTTCCGGAGCGATATTGGCAGTTTATTGATATGATATTGAAGCTGTTGTAAAATTACAACCCTTTGTTTAAAGGAAAGCCTTTAAAGGAAAGCCTGGGGAGGGGGGGGGCATACCGCCCTTTGCAATGAGGTAAACATCATTCCCTTCTTTGACTCTGGCAGGTAAGGACCATGCATTATTATACTACGTGCATCCTAACCTGTCCTTAGACTTTTCATCTTACCTAACATATTTTTATTTATTGATCTATTTGAAATATAAAAATGATCTGCATTATTGCTCGAACAGTTGTTAGGCTACAGTAGCGAGAGTGCTTCTCATCCTATGTTGCATAGTCTCAAACGTACATATGAATACGCGGATTTGAATGCACGAGAAGACTAGAATCTCGGCACGGGATGTGTACGCTAAAGCTGATTGTGCCTGCGCCGCAGTGGCGTGGATCAGGATGATATGATGTTTGTTTACCGGAGGTCTATTAAAATCCTCATAATTGGCTCATAACATGTATTCTGGGTGTCAAGCAGCAGGCTGCTCTCTTGACTCTTGTTGAGTGCATTAATTACCATTGATTAGCGATGGACAGCTTTGTGCGCAACACAGCAGGGGGTCGGTGGTGTTTGGTAAGAGTTAGGTGTGTGTGTGTGTGTGTGTGTGTGTGTGTGTGTGTGTGTGTGTGTGTGTGTGTGTGTGTGTGTGTGTGTGTCAGAATTTGATGTTGATGTCTGTGAGATACCTGTCTGACACACGCAGCAATACATGGAGGCTGAGGTAAGCAGGGTGTTTCCCAGGCAACCCAATGGGAACTACAATCTAGAAAAATGTTCCTTGTAGATCATCAAAGTATGGTACCATTTAAACGTTTTAGTGCGGTGTCCTATTCTCTTCATTACTTCACATTTGAACATGTTCTTTCTGTTATTATAATGGTATTACAGGTTTTTTTCCCCCAATGGCTTTGGTGCAATTTTCCCAAGTATGGTACCAGTCAAAAGTATGGACACACCAACTCATTCAAGGGTTTTTCTTTATTTTTGACTATTTTCTACAATGTAGAATAATAGTGAAGACATCAAACCTATGAAATTACACATATGGAATTGTGTAGTAACCAAAATGTATTTTATATTTTTCAAAGTAGCCACCCTTTGCACACTCAAAACATCTCATCTAGAAATACATGTTAAACATTGTAACACATGGTCATATAAAGTAATTGCTTTTCAAAATGCAATACTCACATTACTTTTCATATGATTGTCTTCTCATTTGTTAAAATACATGTTACTAAATTGATGATCACTTAACCATTTGCTAAACCTATATATTTTGAACTGGTTTGTCGACAACAGATGTTGAGAATTTCATAATGAAAATGTACATTAGGAACACCTGCAATTCCATTACTTAGATTGACCAGGTAAATCCAGGTGAGAGCTATGTACCGTTATTAATGTCACTTGTTAAATCCTCTTCAATCAGTGTAGATGAAGGAGAGGAGACAGGTTAAAAAAAGATTTTTATGCCGTGAGACAATTTTAATTTTTTTTTCACCTTTATTTTACCAGGTAGGCTAGTTGACAACAAGTTCTCATTTACAACTGTGACCTGGCCAAGATAAAGCATAGCAGTGTGAACAGACAACACAGAGTTACACATGGAGTAAACAATTAACAAGTCAATAACACAGTAGAAAAAAAGAGAGTCTATATACATTGTGTGCAAAAGGCATGAGGAGGTAGGTAGATGGTCATGTACAGGTAGAGATATTGGTGTGCAAAAGAGCAGAAAAGTAAATAAATAAAAACAGTATGGGGATGAGGTAGGTAAAATTGGGTGGACTATTTACCGATAGGCTATGTACAGCTGCAGCGATCGGTTAGCTGCTCAGATAGCAGATGTTTGAAGTTGGTGAGGGAGATAAGTCTCCAACTTCAGCGATTTTTGCAATTTGTTCCAGTCACAGGCAGCAGAGAACTGGAACGAAAAGCGGCCAAATGAGGTGTTGGCTTTAGGGATGATCAGTGAGATACACCTGATGGAGCGCGTGCTACGGGTTGGTGTTGCCATCATGACCAGTGAACTGAGATAAGAGCTGAGCAGAGCTTTACCTAGCATGGACTTGTAGATGACCTGGAGCCAGTGGGTCTGGCGACGAACATATAGCGAGGGCCAGCCGACTAGAGCATACAGGTCACAGTGGTGGGTAGTATAAGGTGCTTTAGTGACAAAACGGATGGCACTGTGATAAACTGCATCCAGTTTGCTGAGTAGAGTGTTGGAAGCTATTTTGTAGATGACATCGCCAAAGTCGAGGATCAGTAGGATAGTCAGTTTTACTAGGGTAAGTTTGGCGGCGTGAGTGAAGGAGGCTTTGTTGCGGAATAGAAAGCAGACTATAGATTTGATTTTCGATTGGAGATGTTTGATATGAGTCTGGAAGGAGAGTTTACAGTCTAGCCAGACACCTAGGTACTTATAGATGTCCACATATTCAAGGTCGGAACCATCCAGGGTGGTGATGCGAGTCGGGCGTGCGGGTGCAGGCAGCGAACGGTTGAAAAGCATGCATTTGGTTTTTACTAGCATTTAAGAGCAGTTGGAGGCCATGGAAGGAGTGTTGTATGGCATTGAAGCTCGTTTGGAGGTTAGATAGCACAGTGTCCAAGGACGGACCGGAACTATACAGAATGGTGTCGTCTGCGTAGAGGTGGATCAGGGAATCGCCCGCAGCAAGAGCAACATCATTGATATATACAGAGAAAAGAGTCAGCCCGAGAATTGAACCCTGTGGCACCGCCATAGAGACTGCCAGAGGACCGGACAGCATGCCCTCCGATTTGACACACTGAACTCTGTCTGCAAAGTAGTTGGTGAACCAGGCAAGGCAGTCATCAGAAAAACCGAGGCTACTGAGTCTGCCGATAAGAATATGAGACATGGATTGTGTATGTGTGCCATTCAGAGGGTGAATGGGCAAGACTTAAGTGCCTTTGAACGGGGTATGGTAGTAGGTGCCAGGCGCACCTGTTTGTGTCAAGAACTGCAACGCTGCTGGGATTTTCTTTCTGAAGACACTGTGTGCAATACAATACGGTAAAATACAATGCATGATTACAATACAGCTGGAAGATGAATGATTACCATCCCCATGAGTTTTACCACCCTACTTCAGGTCATGGTCGAGGCATGCAATGACATCAATCCAGATCTATGTCAGTGTAACCGATGTAAAATGGCTAGCGAAATGGCTGTTGTAGATGTGTGCAGAGGGTCCCTGGTTCGAGCCCAGGTAGGGGTGAGGAGAGGGACGGAAGCTATACTGTTACATCAGGATTGGATTCATCAAGACAAAAATACATTTGACTATTACTTAATCTAACTGTACAGTACTGTAGCATATTACATTTGAAAAATATATCTTGCATTTTCTGCTATTGGATTAACTGGTTGTTAAAGCAACTGAAGATATCATTATGCTGTGTGTTGGTGATCATGGTCTTTCAAAGTAAACATATTTTGAATCAATGGTTATGTGGTGAATGATGTCTCCTAACAAAATGAATGCACAGTAAACAGTTTTGAGTGTTACTACTCTGGAGTTTTGAACCTAAGAGTATTGAACATTCACCACATAGTAGCACCAGAGCGATAAACAAACAGTATCTATTTGTATGGTACATTTGATATGAAAATGCACTCACTGAAACTGTTATGTGAGGGTTAGGCCTATCTATCTAAACATATTAACCTGCAGTATTCGACAGAGTCCAACTGAACAAGACTGAGTAGTTCTGGAGAGAAAACCTGCTATTAATAGTAATTTTAAAAGTGCAAGGGTTTGCTGTGTCAGGCTGTACTGTGTGTGTGTGTGTGTGTGTGTGTGTGTGTGTGTGTGTGTGTGTGTGTGTGTGTGTGTGTGTGTGTGTGTGTGTGTGTGTGTGTGTGTGTGTGTGTGTGTGTGTGTGTGTGTGTGTGGAAAGGAATGGACTAGAAGCACAATAGCCAGAGAGAGGGATAGAAAACAGCAAGGGGTAGAGAGATAGTCCAAATGTTCCACAAAGCTGTTTAAGAAACTGCCAGTCTGCAGCATCAAAGGAAAGGCTGACAGAAAAGCTCATATAATTCTCAGCCTCAATTACCTTAGGTTAGGCTTCAGCAACAAATGAGTGGTGAAATTCTCAAACAAATTCTCTATTCCTATAAGTGCAGTGTGCCTCACAGTCGTAATTCGAACACCTTATCTGGCTTCAATATCTACATGCTCCAGTTTAATTGAACCTTTATTTAACTAGGCAAGGAAGTTAAGAACTAATTCTTATTTACAATGATGGCCTACCCCGGCCAAACCCGGACGATGCTGAGCCAATTGTGTGCCACCCTATGGGACTCCCAATCACGGCCGGTTGTGATACAGCCTGAAATCGAACCAGGGTCTGTAGTGACGCTTCTAGCAGTGAGATGCAGTGCCTTATAGCGCTGCGCCACTGCACCACATATTCACAGCAGTTCTAAGTCATTGCATTTATCAGGAGCTGAATATATCCCTTTGTTTTTCACCCCTTCTCTTTCCTAAGCTGAATCTCCATACCATTTGGGTGTGACCTGCCCCTGTCGCCTGACCCCTCCCTTCTAGCCACTGCGACCCCTCTCTCCTTCTCCATGTTTACTTTGTGGTGAGAGATGGGAGAGATGCTCTTCTCTGTGACCCTCCATCACCTCCTTCTGGCAGGGGTTTGTCTCTGCGTCTACAGCACCCCAGTCCCGCCCCTCCACGACTACGCACCCTCCACACAGGACAGTGGCTGTGATGGACACGCTGGAGAGCCAATGGAGGGAGAGCCCTGTTTAACACCAGCAACACCTGTCAGTGTCATATCAACAAGTGTTCAATCTGGACCCTCTGATTCTGGCAGACTGTCCTATGGGATGGCAGAACACAGGACTGGCAGCTGGACTGACCTATCAGAGAATGTAGGAGCAGGGGGAGGCACTGGCCCAGATGTGGACGGAAGCGAACTAGGGGGGATAGAGCCAGTGACGCAGGTAGGAAACAGGGACAGTCATGGACGAGGAGTGGCTGGGGCTGAGAGCCAGGGGAGGGAGGCTAAGACGGGGGCTGCCTCTGAGAGCTTGTTTGAGGGGAAGGAGACTCACAGACAGCCTGCAGAAGCTCCAGAACTCTACACAGACAAAGAGATGAGAGTAGGGCCCGAAGAGAAAACCATGGAGAATGTACCTATTACCACCACTGGGGCAATGTTAGCTTCCATAGGAGAGAAGCACGGGATGACAGAGGCTGTGAATACATCTAGAGCTGCTTTACATGATGCCTCCGCAGCAGCCAGAGCCCCAGAGCCAGACAGCCAGTCAGGGACGCACCCAGTTGGGGAGAGGAGAGACCTCATCCTAGAAGAGAGGCCAGACCTCCATGGAGGAGAGGAGGGGGAAGTCAGACAGAGCTTGACCGACGTCAGAGCTCCTCTTCTGGGCCAGGAGACAGAGACAACCAGACCAAGCTCCTTATCTCCCCAAAGCATCCTTAAACACTCACCTTTGACCTCCATCCCTCCGTCAGTATGGGGATCCAGAGGAGAAGCTTCATTGCTGCCCCCTAGTGGTCTAGAGGCCACCGGCCCTGCCACTCCGCGGCACCAAGATGGAGAGACAGCGCCTGCTCTCTCAAACCCCTCCCTGGCCGACCTTGGACCGGCCCTGACAGGATCCTCCAGACAGGATGACCCTGACAGCCTCTGGACTGAACCACTGCAGCGAAATGAGGGTGAGTATGCAGTATGCTATGTTCCAATTAGTACATACTGGATATTTTAAAGAGCCACCGGGGGCCACCTGGAGTTAATCTACTCTACAGTTGCACTTGATATTCTCTGTTGAGTTTTTGCACATTCCCACACAAACAGACTTGCTCTGCCTCACAACAAGGTAAGGTGCTGCTCTGGCTGTTATTGTGTCACACCATAGAAATCCATTACATGGGTTCAGTGGCAGAGAACCGTATTTTTCTGCCTCTTTGCGTTTCGCCAGGTTTCATGAGGTTTCATTCAAAAGAGAAGGGGAAATGAAAGTGACACGTCTAGCAGCAGAGATCTCCTTTGATGATCAGAGTGACACGGGAGAGGCGTCCCCTTGGTTTTCCACGCTTCACTTTGAACCATAGCAGGCAGGGACCCAGGGAAGCAGTCTAATTATTTTCTATTTCTGACTGTGGAAATAAACCCACATGACTGCCAGCAGACAGCAGTGACAGGGACTGTAATACAAGTCTCTGGGGGATTCACTCAGCCTCCATCTCTCTCCCTCTTCCTCACACAACATCCATATAAATTCCTTCCCTCTTTGTGCTCCTCTCTCACCCTCTTGCTCTATCCCTTTCTCTCTCTCTCTCTCTCCATCCCTCCTTCCCTCCGAGCGGAACAGTAAATACCTAGGCAGGGTCAGCCAGGCAGGTTATTACTGTGTGATGCAGTAGACTAGTGGATTAGAGGAGTCTGCCTGAGCCAATATGTACAGTGCATTTGGAAATCTTTCAGACCCCTCCCCTTTTCCATATTTTGTTACGTTACAGCCTTATTCTAGAATGGATTAAAAAAAAATCTATACACAATACCCCACAATGACAAAGCGAAAACAGGTTTTAAGAAATGTTTGCCAAATGTATCTTATTTTCAGAAGTATTCAGACCCTTTGCTATGAGACTCGAAATTGAGCTCAGGTGCATCGAATTTCCATTGATCAGTCCACCTGTGGTCAATTCAATTGATTAGACATGATTTGGAAAGGCACACACCTGTCTATATAAGGTCCCACAGTTGACAGTGCATGTCAGAGCAAAAACCAAGACATGAGGTCGAAGGAATTGTCCATAGAGCTACGAGACAGGATTGTGTCAAGGCACAGATCTGGGTAAGAGTACGAAAACATTTCTGTAGTATTGAAGGTCCCCAAGAACACAATGGCATCCATCACTCTAAAATTGAAGAAGTTTAGAACCACCAAGACTCTTCCCAGAGCTGGCTGCCCGGCCAAGGAGAAGGGCCTTGGTCAGGGAGGTAACCAAGAACCCGATGGTCACTCTGACAGAGCTCCAGAATTCCTCTATGGAGATGGGAGAAGTTCCAGAAGGACAACCATCTCTGCAGCACGCCATCAATCAGGCCTTTATGGTAGATGAGGCCAGACGGAAGACACTCCTTAGTTAAGGCGCATGACAGCACGTGTGGAGTTTGCCAAAAGGCACCTAAAGGACTCTCAGACCATGAGAAACAAGATTCTCTGGTCTGATGAAACCAAGATTGAACTCTTTGGCCTGAATGCTAAGCGTTACGTCTGGAGGAAACCTGGCACCATGCTTATGGTGAAGCATTGTGGTGGCAGAATCATGATATGGGGATGTTTTTCAGCGGCAGGGACTGGGAGACTAGTCCGGATGGAGGGAAAGATAAACAGGGCAAAGTACAAAGAGATCCTTGGCAACGCTCCCCACCCAACCTGACGGAGCATGAGAGGATCTGGGAGAAACACCAAATACAGGTGTGCCAAGCTTGTAGCGTCACACCCAAGAAGACTCCAGGCTGTCATCCCTGCCAAAGGTACCACAACAAAGTACTGAGTAAAGGATCTGAATACTTATGTAAATGTGATGTCAGTTTTTAGTTTAAGCAGCTTTTGCTTTGTCATTACGGGGTATTGTGTGTTTTTATGAAGTTTTTTATGAAGAAAAAAATCAATTTTAGAACAAGGCTAACGTGAATGTGGAAAAAGTCATGGGGTCTGAATACATTCCGAATGCACTGTGCATGCCGGAAAGAGATGCAGAAAGAAACATTCAGATTGAACCTTCATCAGCTCCATAGAAAGGTAGGTGAGTAAATCAAGTTACTGTGTAAGAATAACCTGTCCCAGAAAGCTGCACTGATCATGGATACTTGAACACCATATGGTGGATTCCATCCATGGATATGATATGTGATTTATGCATTTTTATTTTATTTGTCAGAGCAGTTAGAATGTAGCTGAGAACTGGAATCAGTGTTGTGGGCCTGAAACTGATCTACTATCACCAGTACACATTCCACAATGTTTCTAGCCACAAGCTGATCTCTTGCAGTCACTAAACCAGTAATAATTGCCTATGGACAATCAGTGAGTCCTGACCCAACATCTTTTGGTGTGTGTGTATTTTACTAACAGCCATGGATGCCAGTGCCCCTCCCTTGCAGGACGCGGCCACAGAGAGCACGATGTCCTCGGAGGACCTCCCTCTCATCTTCGAGCCCTTTGATGTAACACCCGAAGGGGCGGGGGTAGCAGCGGCCACTCTCTCGCCTGACAACTCACAGCCGTCTGTCGCCATGGTTACCACGGGGATGCTGCTGTCAGAGGCGGATCTCGACCAGGCGGTCACTGCGGATACAGACGACACAGGGCCATCCCGTGTTCCGTCCCCAGTGCTACCAGATTGGACGTCGCCATGGCAGACATCCGGGGCCGGGATCTCCGAGCCAATCAGCCCCTCTGGTTCACCAATAGACCCGCCGCCTTCAGAGGCAGAACAGCTAGTACACCAGTCTGACACAGGTGAGACTTCATTCTTCCACACACTTCCATTCGTCCGCTTCATCTTTTCACCATATTGCTTACAGTCACTCGATCCGTTCAGATCTAGAAGTTTCTAGAATAGTGTCTAAAGCAGGGGTAGGCAACTAGATTCAGCTGCGGGACAATTTTTGTTAGAGTGAATGGCCAGAAAAGAATAATAATTTTACACAGCAAATTGACCACAATTAAGCCCAAAAATAGATTGTATTTGAATATAAAAATAATTTCACAACTTCATTACATTGAGACATGATCACGTCTCTTCTTTTACATGTTTTGTTTTTACAAAAAGGATAGATGTTGATGTTAGACTTCACTATGTCTACTATAATGATCCCGCTGTGATGGTTATATTTAGATGGCGGTAAGACCATACAGAACCTAGAGGAAACCCCGCCAACATCCGAAACCAATCCTATAAGCACCACCTCCCAGCAGATTACCATGACAATGGTCACCAAGACAACCAAACTGCCTGCAACCAAATCAGGTCTGGAGGAACTGGAGTCTGAAGGTAGGAGTCACAATAATACACACATAATACACCAATGGACACATTGTTTTCACAGTGTAAGGTTGAAAGTTCAAATGTACAGGAAGTTGCAGTGGTTGTATTCCTTCCTTCCTGTAGAGGAGCCAGAAGAGGATGAGGAGGATGAGAACACGGAGGAGTCAGAGGAAGAGGACAGTGAAGAGGACCTGAATGAGACCCCCATCCCTGCCCCCACCCGACCTCCCTACAGCCTCATCCCCCCACCCCCTGTCTGGGTGCAGCGCAACCAGGGCCTGAGTGAGAGGATACTCAAAAATCACACACATGCATTCATACACATGTAAAACTGACTTTGGCTATTTGTGGTCGATCAAATATGAGGTAAATATTTTCAATTAGGAAAAGAAGTGTAATTGAAATAGTGGGTACAAATCCATTGTGTAAGTCTAATTGAAATAGTGGGTACAAATCCATTGTGTAAGTCTAATTGAAATAGTGGGTACAAATCCATTGTGTAAGTCTAATTGAAATAGTGGGTACAAATCCATCGTGTAAGTCTAATTGAAATAGTGGGTACAAATCCATTGTGTAAGTCTAATTGAAATAGTGGGTACAAATCCATTGTGTAAGTCTAATTGAAATAGTGGGTACAAATCCATCGTGTAAGTCTAATTGAAATAGTGGGTACAAATCCATCGTGTAAGTCTAATTGAAATAGTGGGTACAAATCCATTGTGTAAGTCTAATTGAAATAGTGGGTACAAATCCATTGTGTAAGTCTAATTGAAATAGTGGGTACAAATCCATCGTGTAAGTCTAATTGAAATAGTGGGTACAAATCCATTGTGTAAGTCTAATTGAAATAGTGGGTACAAATCCATCGTGTAAGTCTAATTGAAATAGTGGGTACAAATCCATTGTGTAAGTCTAATTGAAATAGTGGGTACAAATCCATCGTTCTAATTGAAATAGTGGGTACAAATCCATTGTGTAAGTCTAATTGAAATAGTGGGTACAAATCCATTGTGTAAGTCTAATTGAAATAGTGGGTACAAATCCATTGTGTAAGTCTAATTGAAATAGTGGGTACAAATCCATTGTGTAAGTCTAATTGAAATAGTGGGTACAAATCCATCGTGTAAGTCTAATTGAAATAGTGGGTACAAATCCATCGTAAGTCTAATTGAAATAGTGGGTACAAATCCATTGTGTAAGTCTAATTGAAATAGTGGGTACAAATCCATTGTGTAAGTCTAATTGAAATAGTGGGTACAAATCCATTGTGTAAGTCTAATTGAAATAGTGGGTACAAATCCATTGTGTAAGTCTAATTGAAATAGTGGGTACAAATCCATTGTGTAAGTCTAATTGAAATAGTGGGTACAAATCCATTGTGTAAGTCTAATTGAAATAGTGGGTACAAATCCATTGTGTAAGTCTAATTGAAATAGTGGGTACAAATCCATCGTGTAAGTCTAATTGAAATAGTGGGTACAAATCCATTGTGTAAGTCTAATTGAAATAGTGGGTACAAATCCATTGTGTAAGTCTAATTGAAATAGTGGGTACAAATCCATCATGTAAGTCTAATTGAAATAGTGGGTACAAATCCATCGTGTAAGTCTAATTGAAATAGTGGGTACAAATCCATCGTGTAAGTCTAATTGAAATAGTGGGTACAAATCCATTGTGTAAGTCTAATTGAAATAGTGGGTACAAATCCATCGTGTAAGTCTAATTGAAATAGTGGGTACAAATCCATTGTGTAAGTCTAATTGAAATAGTGGGTACAAATCCATCGTGAAGTCTAATTGAAATAGTGGGTACAAATCCATTGTGTAAGTCTAATTGAAATAGTGGGTACAAATCCATTGTGTAAGTCTAATTGAAATAGTGGGTACAAATCCATTGTGTAAGTCTAATTGAAATAGTGGGTACAAATCCATCGTGTAAGTCTAATTGAAATAGTGGGTACAAATCCATTGTGTAAGTCTAATTGAAATAGTGGGTACAAATCCATTGTGTAAGTCTAATTGAAATAGTGGGTACAAATCCATTGTGTAAGTCTAATTGAAATAGTGGGTACAAATCCATTGTGTAAGTCTAATTGAAATAGTGGGTACAAATCCATTGTGTAAGTCTAATTGAAATAGTGGGTACAAATCCATCGTGTAAGTCTAATTGAAATAGTGGGTACAAATCCATTGTGTAAGTCTAATTGAAATAGTGGGTACAAATCCATCGTGTAAGTCTAATTGAAATAGTGGGTACAAATCCATTGTGTAAGTCTAATTGAAATAGTGGGTACAAATCCATTGTGTAAGTCTAATTGAAATAGTGGGTACAAATCCATTGTGTAAGTCTAATTGAAATAGTGGGTACAAATCCATTGTGTAAGTCTAATTGAAATAGTGGGTACAAATCCATTGTGTAAGTCTAATTGAAATAGTGGGTACAAATCCATTGTGTAAGTCTAATTGAAATAGTGGGTACAAATCCATCGTGTAAGTCTAATTGAAATAGTGGGTACAAATCCATTGTGTAAGTCTAATTGAAATAGTGGGTACAAATCCATTGTGTGGATTCAATGTGCTTCAAAGCCACTCTCTCTTTTTCAGTGCGTAGATGGGTGGAATTGATCAGAGAAAAGGTAAGACTGCCCCCTAATGGTATTTTTTAAATTAGGATCACTATTAGCTAATGCTAAAGGAGCAGCTACTCTTCCTGGGGTCCACACAAAAGGACATAATACATAACATTTATAGAGAAGTACAACACAGAACTATAGTACATACTGTACACTGAAAATAAGGATAGTCTGCTTCATACATTTATGCCTTAGCATTCCATGCATCATTCACTCATAACAGCAATAATGAAGCCATTCATTTTCCCATATATTGCAACCCTTTTCTCAACTGTTACAAGTGCTTTGTCTAAACAGGTTCTGATATCCTAATCTCAGAGCACGAGTTGTTCTGTAAACACCAGAGAGAATTTCACAACATCAGGAACCATCCGTGTCCTTGGTTCTTCCATTTGACATCAATACTATGCCTCATCATGTGATTCATAGATGCCTCTGAATGCAAGTGCAACACATGAAAACCAAAACGCAAAAATCATGTGCTCATTAATTCCTGCTCAATTCCTCTGGCATGAACAGAGCCACATATCATATCGTATGGAGTTGCACCTACAGTACAGTACATTTCACCCCTGCTATGTTCCTCTGACGTGGATGTAGCAACCTTGACTCATATGGAGTTGCACCTACAGTACAGTACATTTCACCCCTGCTATGTTCCTCTGACGTGGATGTAGCAACCTTGACTCATATGGAGTTGCACCTACAGTACAGTACATTTCACCCCTGCTATGTTCCTCTGACGTGGATGTAGCAACCTTGACTCATATGGAGTTGCACCTACAGTACAGTACATTTCACCCCTGCTATGTTCCTCTGACGTGGATGTAGCAACCTTGACTCATATGGAGTTGCACCTACAGTACAGTACATTTCACCCCTGCTATGTTCCTCTGGCGTGGATGTAGCAACCTTGACTCATATGGAGCTGCACCTACAGTACAGTACATTTCACCCCTGCTATGTTCCTCTGACGTGGATGTAGCAACCTTGACTCATATGGAGTTGCACCTACAGTACATTTCACCCCTGCTATGTTCCTCTGACGTGGATGTAGCAACCTTGACTCATATGGAGTTGCACCTACAGTACATTTCACCCCTGCTATGTTCCTCTGGCGTGGATGTAGCAACCTTGACTCATATGGAGTTGCACCTACAGTACATTTCACCCCTGCTATGTTCCTGGGGGTGGATGTAGCAACCTTGACTCATATGGAGTTGCACCGCATTCAGCTAAATTCCCCTGATGGAACCATACTGTCCTCTACTATAAAATAAAGGCTAGAAAGTGTGGTCCTTCAGGCCGTTTGGCTATTTAGTTTAGTCAAAAAAACATGTAAAACATCTACTGAAAGAGTTTGTCTCTAGGACACTACTCTTTGTCTAGTCTGTCTCTCCTGTGTGTGTGGCCCCTCTTTCACCCATGCCCCAACCATGTTCCCTCTCCCTCCAGGCAGGGTATGTGTCTGGGATGTTGGCCCCGGTGGGCATTGGCATCGCAGGGGCCCTGCTCATCGTTGGGGCCCTCTACAGCATCAGGATGATCCATCGTAAGAGGAACAGCTTCAAACACCAGCGCAGGAGGAAGGTCAGACACACAGAGGTTAATAAGAATAATACACTAGCACTACACTATTAAATAAGGATCAGTCTAAAGTGGCTTCCTTACCTCCTCTCCATCTGCACTGATTGGAGTTTCTTTCACGTCAGTGCAGATAAGGAAAGGAGATGGAGAGGAAGAGACTATGGACTTATTGAGCTGTATACAACCTTTACCTCCATGCAATGAATGTCCTGACTTTTGGGTTTTGCCATCTGTCCGTTTCATCTCCAGCAACCCAGGGAGCCAAGCAGCAACGGGCAGGACCAAGCCATGCTATTGGCTGACAGCTCCGAGGACGAGTTCTGATCCCTCCCACAGCCCTGTGCATCACATCTCCATGACTACCACATCGCCAATCACTATGGGCCGCCTGGCTATGAGACAATGGGGGAAGTTGGCGTACTACTGTCAAGACGGGTGGGTTTTTGAAATGTAAAACATGGTAGAATGTTTGCACACCTACGTAGTTACAGGTGCAGAGGGAAAATTATAGAACATTTTAAGAGACTCCAGGCTATTGACATTCTTGTATGATCCACAATGTGTTGATCACAAACCAGTTTGAGATCCTTTCAAACACACACTGCATAAAGGGATGTCAGTTTGTTGATGCCACTTTATTTTTAAATGACTGGCTCTAATTAAAACGCTAGAGGGGACACCTACATCGCATACAATAGGCTCTCAGTTTATAAAGCTTAGCAGGGTTACATTTCAATAGTCTAAAGTGGCTTCCTCTCCTTTCCTACATTTTAGGAAGCCATTTTAGGAAGGAAGCCACTTCAGACTATAGAGATCCACTTACTGGAGTAATATTGCCACATACTATATTGTTCATAGCACATCATAGACACTGGAAGAAGAAAAAGCATAAGCTCTCGGCATCAGTTGCATTAAGTAAATATGTATTGAAAATACTGACAGCGGTTCTTGGATTCAACCTTGTCGATTGTTGAAGGCCAAAGGCATGTCATCATCCTACTTTGAAAGCAGCAGGAACCAGCTCTGTGTATCTACTGTGTGTGTGTACAGTATACTGATATTTTTCCTCTTGTTGCTCCTCCTGACAACGTTAGGTTTTTCCTCCAGTGCATGGCAAGCAACCTTTTTCATAACCGTATATACAAGGCTAATACTTAATTAATCATCTCTATATCATTTCCCATTTAATAGTCCATGACTCTACAGAAAGCCCAAGTCATTTGGAGTCATTACAGACACGCTGGCGGATTTGTAAAGGGAGACCACTTGTCTTTTTCACTCAGCCTCTGTCCTGTACTGTTTCTCCAAACAGTGTAGCAATAGAATGTTCTTAGTTTGCACTGGTACCTGAAAGGACAGCAGGTTGACGTTTGTCATGAATCTTGCCCTTGAGGTGGACCGGAGCCATTTCCGCTAGAATGGGCCAGCTTCAAAGTCAAAATGGGCTATTGTAGAAATGTATGAAAACAAAATGTAACTTTAGATTTAAGGTTAGGCATTAGGGTTAGCAGTGTGGTTAAGGTTAGGTAAACAAATCTGATTTTAGGACTTTGTGGCTGTGCCAGCTAGTGACTACTCTGTAAAGCTGCCTCAAGAACAAGATTCACGATGGTAAAAAAGAGTCAGGTGAAAGGCTCAGTATCCTCGAGTTTTGGCTATCAGCCCCCCTGACGCTTTCTGCTACAGCGTTGATGCCACTGGGATCTAAATGCATCTCTTTATTTAGTTCTGTGGTTGATCTAAACTGTCTGCCTTTTAGCACTAAATCTCACAAAGGTGTTTTCAAAAATCAAGTTCAATGTATTTAAGTAATCTTGCATTGTTATCTATAGTAGTCACTCATTTCAAGTCTGTGAAATGTGTCATTTTGTGTGACCATCTCCTGGTAGGTTGCTTGAGAAGCCTGTTAATATGCAATAATACTCTATCATATGGGTTCTGTAAAATTATGTCAACATTTGTCTTTCTTTCTATAGATATCAAATGTGAAGTATTTACCAATAAAGCTCTGTTTGGGAAGGGCTGCTTATTTTGTTTCTATTGCTAAACACTAACACTGAAAATTCAGTTGGAAGACAAAAATGCCTCATCATGAAATGATACATAAAACATTGCATTGTTTTACGTTTCAAATGTTCTGTTTGCTACGGAAGAAAGAGAACCACCAGAGAACCAAAAGTCAACCATGACAATCCACCTTACAGCATTAAAAAAATCAAATAATTTATTTCTGTTGTTTTCTTTTTCCACATTAAATAAAAAGATATCGGACACTTTCAGAAAAAAAAAAAAAAAGAGGTGACAGGGGAAGAGGTGACAGGGGAAGAGGGAACAGAACTCAAATGCAACAAAACAAACTTCCCTTAGCACATCTTACAGATCGGAGGGGGCCAGGGCTGGTCACCCCAAAACAACAAATGTTGCCCCCCTTTAGCTGGTCCTGCCCACTGAGCTAAGGTCATCCCCCGTCCCTAATGGTGAAGGTTAGGATTTGAAAAGGGTAAGCTGATCCTAGATGGGTGTGCCCAAAGGGAAATTCTAGCAAGACGAGCAGCTCAACTCCAGTCCTACGTGGCCGATCTTATCAACAGGCCAGTTGCTGTGGATATAAACAGAGTGGAACATCCAATAAAAAAAACTTGACAACTCTCATCCAATGAGATGGGAGAGGAGTGGGTGGGCTCTGGGATGAAGGGTAGCTTGGCAACCAGTGGGACGCTGGTCCTCCAGGACCAGTTAAGGGGCCTTTGTGAAATTAATTTGATTTCTCTGGAGTGAAAACCATTTATTGATTTCATATGAAGCCATAAGGGATGGGAAGTTATCAGCGAATCTGGAAGCGGCTGTTTCTTCTTTAGACCGCTCCTTTGTCGAAACAGACCAGAGCCTTAGATGTACATTAAATATATATACGAAGGACTATAGAAATGACCAATGACAGACTGCTGAGGAAGCCCTTCAACTGGAGTTCATTCAATGAGGTGCAACATTCAGAACATTGCAGCTAGAAATGTAGTGAATAGAGCCGACACAATTCTCAATTCTACAAGACCGAGAATCAGATAGGTTCTAGACAAAACATTTCTATGAGCTTTCTGTAAAAAGGGCACCCTCCTGAACAGACCTCTGGTGTTGATGGTCAAAGTGGAGCGGTCTGGTCATGGAATGCTAGAATGCTCACGGTTCCTACTGGCACTGCCAGGGGTTAACAATGTTAAAATAGTAGGGGGGAAATAAAAGACCCGTTCCATGAGAATGAGGAGCGAGGGTCAGACCAAATTAAAAAGACCCATTTCATTTGAAAATAGGACAGGAGAGAGCCTCACACCTCCAGAATAAAACAGGATTAGAGTGATGTCAGAAAGAGTCCAGATTCTACACAGGGAGCCAAATGGAAGTCTTCCCAGTGAATGGAACAGAGTGCCATGGGAACAGTTCAAAGCAGTTTCGCTCGGGAACAGTTAACCTAGCTCCCATCTGTGCTTCTGGATCTCTCATAACATCATCGCTGTTCAATATACACCGCTGGATCGGTCAAAATAAATGAGCAGAGAAAAAGAAACAGAAAACCCAGTCAATCAATCCCTCAAAAACACAATTCACAAAAAGTTGCTCTCAAAAGTCAAATCAATAGAGAACCAACACTCGTATATAAATCTGCAATGAAAAAAAAAAATTCTGATCCGTATTTTGTAACACACACAAGCTGATGTGTGGGTGGTCAGTCCGTCGGTTTCGATCCGCTCCTACTTCCCATTCTGCAATCGTAGCCAGTTGAATAGCAGACCGGCCTATTTCGACAAAGACCTCAGGTAACAGTTCCTAACTGTTGGCATGTTTTTATACCAGATGTAAAATAGCAGATGCAAACACTGAGTAAACCTGGCCCAAAATGACTTGTGTATGTCAATGTATACCATAGAACACATCATGGGTAGATACTAGATAGCTGCTCCCTCTTGGCCTTTGTGACAGCAGTCACGGCTCAGAACAGTAGTGTCTCTGCTAGGACATGATTCAGCTCTTCAGTTCTTACTGCTGCTCAGTACTATAGCTCCCGGGATCCATGTCTTCACTATACTGTAGAGGACTTAAATGGGAATGGGCGAAGTGGGAGTCTGAACAGAACCGATTCCATACCAATCTGTCAAAACACGCGTACCTCTTTCAACACAGACACACACATACTCACTGCAGCAATAGCCAAACAAAGTGCATCTGACCTTTGTTCATTTACTCTGGGAAGAAAAAAACTATGTATATATATTTATTTTTTTCATTTTTTTTTTAAAGCAGCCACAAATGCATATTTTCTTTGCCATAATTCGAGTGGATAGAAAACACCTGGTGCGTTAGTCATTCCCAGGAGGACAGTGGAGATCTAAAATGTTACTGGGGATCTGCATCAGAGTAGGGTGCCTGGGAAGTGCACACAAGGCTCGGACACAAAGGGAAAGTGAGCGAGTGTAAGAGCGTATAGTAAGGAATCTAAACAAACTCAGAAAGCAAATTGCTGATAGGAAAACTGATAACAAGCCTTCTGCCCTCTTTTACCAGAGGTGAACCAAAGATGAGCTCAAAACACACAGCGAAGCCAACAGGGGCCCAGCATTTTCAATATTACTATTCCAGCCTGACACTTTGCCATGCTGAAACAGGACTCGAGTACTCTGGATGGGGTTCATTCAGACAGACAACTGTGACGAAGATAAATTGAAAGACAGAGTGGTACTTGGGAACGAGAGTCTACAAGTTCGGAGGAATCTGAATGAACAAACTGCAATAATGGAATAGTTTCCCCTCCCACACCTACAATGACTATTTTGAATGAAACTGAATTCTCTCCTTCTAAAGGTTATTCAGCAGTGTTCCAGTGGCTGGAAGTGCATTTGGTGAAAATTTGCTTTGATCTGCAAAAAGGCCCAAACTCAAAATAGCCCCTCCTCCACTAAGCACTTCATATATGTCTAAAATGATAGAATAGGAATGATTAAAATGGTTATAGCCCCACCTTGCCCTCTGATAGGCCAGGAGGAATTGGCACCATACTGCTTACACCAGTCCAGTCCTTTCAGATCTACACGTGCCTAGGAGTTAGGACTATGGTTCTGTTTGGAACTGGGCAACGCTCAGTGTTAATCAACACACACTCATCCCGCCACTTGTGTTAAAATGAATGCATGCATATCTTTACAGGCTCCAGCTCTTTGTCTGGGGGTGAAAACTGAACAGCGAGCAAAGCAATCGGCGTGATCATCTCACACCGTAGGGGGCAACAAAAACACAGACGGGGGGAGAAACGCACACCAACACGCATAACTCAGGATTCCCATCAAGCACTACACAACTTCACAAACACTCATACCCAGTCACACCAACCACATCCCTTACACGTGCATACAAGAAATAGCCTGAACACTCACTTTTCCAAATCCACTAGGCAAAACAAACACACACACTATAGCTTTTCCAAACCCCTGTTGACTCATGAGATTAAAAAAGAAAAGCAAAAAAAACCTTGACAAATATTTCTTGAGTCTTCCCCCCCCACTTCCTTATTTTCACCCTCCTTATTCTTTTTTTTCTCCACTTCTTCTTGCCTGCATTCTGGTGGATGACTCAACGTGATGAGTTGCCCTCCGGGGGCTTGTGGGTACTGACTTGACCTCATGCCTCACACACTGCTCCGTTGGGGGGGTCAAAGTTTAGAGGCTAAAAGGTCACCAGACCACATTACACATCCCTCCCCCCTCTCACAGGGTCATACAGCTAAGGCATCAGGGGTCTCTTCATAAAAACATTTGGTGGGATTTCTGTCTGTCCTTTCAGTGCAGCCTTGACCAAAGAGCCATTATCCAAGATGTCGAGGATCGAAAAAGGAGGGGTGTATGTCTGATGGGGGTAGTGTGCGTGTGCCTATGTGTATGCATATGTATGTGAATATGTGTGCATGTGCATAAGGGTGCATGTGTGTGACTGAGACTGTGGAGTTGGTTCAGTAAGAGGGCAGCACCTGTCATCCTCCTCTCTCTAGCGGAGCCAGAGTTTGAGCCTCAGCGCGTCCACACCATTCAGATAATATCTGAAGAGACGCTTGTCTCGGACAAAACCCAGGTTCTCATACAGCTTCAGAGCTGACTTGTTAGTGATCTCAGTCTCAAGAACCACCTGAGAGAGAGAGGAGAGAGAAGGAAATAGAGCTGGTCATAGCTGAAGCAATACAAGCAGTGTTTGGATCATTTTGCTTTGTTTGTTTTTGTCATAAGAGAAACAACATTAACCATAAAAAAAAATGGGATGAGTCATTTTGTGTAAATTTTAGAAGATGCACAAGTTATTTTTTTATTCTATACATTGTTTTCACTAGAGCTGTTGAGCATTTTTTTATATATACTTGCATTCCATCTGGTCTGGATATACAATATCAGGTTAAATGGGTAATCTAGTATTTCTAAATACATTTTTGGACTTTAAAATGAATGCATAGCTGTAGTCAATGATTATTGAAGAAGAACTTATAAATGCCTAATAAGCTTCGATAAACTCCCCCATCTCTCAGCTGTTCACGAAAAAAGTGGCAGGTGACCACTTTGTGGTGGTTTGAATCCAAGTTTGTGCCTTTAATCCATCAGTACCAATGCAGTCAGGGCCACTAACTGAGTGAAGGACCCAGATGGACAACAGGGCCCTTGGCACATCACCGTCAGACAGCCAGTACCAATCTTCTTACCTCATCACAGTCCCCCTCTACCATGGCATAGATGGCCTTCTTCACTAGGTTAGTACCTGAGAAAAACAGACAATTACTTCAGTGGGAATGCACATGTAGAAGTTTGCAGAGAGAACATTGAATTGATAAAGCACTGAGATATGTAAAAAAGTATTATTGCGAAGTTGACTATTAAGATGTGATAGGTCATCATGTGAAAACGACAAAGAGTGTGCCTGTTCTCACCAATGCTTTTCCTCCGGTGTTTGGAGTCCACAGCCAGCATGGCGATGTAGCCACGACGAAACATCTTCTTGTGCATGTCCAGCTTGCACACAATGCCCCCCACGCACTCCTGCTCCACCATGGCCTGGAAATTAACAAACATGTTTAAGCTGTGTCTAACCTAAAGTTTTTAAAGCTTTCTTTTGACCCAACAAAACCTATGCTTCTAGCCTATAAGCATCCAGAACACATCTACCCTGACCTCTAGGTTTGATTAGACGGCACATGGCACTTCCCCCTTCCTGGAGTTCACTGACAGCAGTAGACTGAGAAATCATGCTGAATATAAACGAGCATGGTCACAATGGCTAATTCCTCTATGGAGAGGGAGACAGATCAAGAACACATTTCTGAATTTGTCGACCTAAAATGCTTTCGAATTATCCAAGAGTTCACCTCAAAACACCAAATTAAAACACATTAAACAAGACGAGAAAAAGTGAATGACTTGAAAGAGACATGAAACCAGTGTTTCACAGTCAGAAAGCATCGGAGGCTCCAACACTATTTATAAGGAGTCCCAAGGCTGTCAAATGGGATTTGTGTGTGTGTGTGTACATACATGCCACATCATGTTCAACTGTAGCTGTGTGACACACCTTGAGGTGATTAAATATAGTGCACGTTTACACTAGAAGTCACACCCGAACCAACCCTAGGCCTGACCCACCGGCCCTTTTAGTCCAACCTAAGAACAAACTCAAGTTTCACTGTCAGATAACAACAAGGAGGAAAGAGGGTGGAAGGGCTACTCTTCTCAGTTAGCCTATATGACACTTGTCTGAATCCACCTAAAGAGAAGCCTACAACTTACCTGGAACTTGAGGAATGTCGAATGAGTAGGATTAGATTACAGACCGACAGGATAATAACACAATAGAAGCAGACGCAGTAACAATAGCCCTACATCAGAACTGTGCTATGGGACACTACTGGTCTGTTTATTTAGCTAATGTTGCCCAATCACACCTAAGTCAAGTCATGAAGGTGTTTTACTATAGATCAGGTGAATTCAACTCTTACCCTACGAGATCCGGAGCCTGCTGGTTTTCTATTCAACCTGATCATGATTTGCACACACCTGGTGTCGCAGGTCTAAATCAGTGCCTGATTAGAAGGGAACAATGAAAAAAATGCAGTGGTCCAGAGTTGAGTTTGAGGGCTATAAATAATGTCATGTCAGCAGCATACCACCCTGCATACCACTGCTGGCTTGCCTCTGAAGCTAAGCAGGGTTGGTCCCTGGATGGGAGACAAGATGCTGCTGGAAGTGGTGTTGGAGGGCCAGCATGGGGCACTCTTCCCTCTGGTCTAAAGAGATCCCAATGCCCACCGGGCAGTGAAGGGGACATTGCCCTGCAAAGGGTGCATTCTTTCTGATGGGACGTTAAACAGGTGTTGTGACTCTCTGTGGTAATAAGAATTCCCATGGCACTTATCTTAAGAGTAGGGCTCTTAAACCCTGTGTCATGTTTAAATTCCCAACCTGGCCGCATTCCTAATTGCAATTTATCACCTCTCCACCTGATAGCTGATGTATGGTGAGCGTTCGCACACAAAAGCGGTCACAGTGCATTACCCAGGTGGTTGCTGCACATTGGTGGTGGATGAGATGAGTTTCCCCCTTACTACATAAAGCGCTTTGAGCACCTCAGTTGCTACAAAAGTGCTGTATAAATCCAATCAATTACTATGTCATACTCACCAGAAAGCAGAGTTGCGGCCAGTTGTGGATGAAGTACCTATAGGTATAAATGGAATAGGGCTCAGATAAGTCCTTGGTGATCAACCTCATGATTCCTGGCATCTGTAACTCGGATTCGTATCGGACATAATGAATCCCCTGGCTCTCTTCCTCTCCTCGGCAAGGCGAACAGTTAAGATCCAGCCTCGCTAATTCTGACACCGGCGGCTGGTTTGGGGCGTCGGGTTCACTATCTACTCCAGCCCGGGGCTCACCGGGGCCTTCGCAGTCTGGGGACTGCTGGCTCGGTGGATGAGGGGCTTCCGTGGGGTCGCATTCCCCTTTCCTAACGTTACCACAGGGGCTGTCTCCCGTTACAGGGTGGCTTTGGATAGCCTCAGTTCTTGTGATAGTCAGCATACCGTTCATGCTATTGTTGTTCAAGTGAGGGTGGCTGCCTTTCGAACACGGACTGTGGTCCTCATGTTGGCAGCAATGGTCGCTATTGTTTTTGTCGCTCGGGTCGTCTCCAAAACTACTGTTGTCACAGTACTCCGTTGACGTTCTCAGATTTTTGGGTCGATTTTCCGACGGACAGACCAAGCCGTTAATTTTCTGTTCTTGCAGGGCTTGCGTTTTGAGGTGTAGCGCAGCCGGGTTAGCATGGGATAGCATGTTTTTCTGTTTTTTCTTACTTGACCGTTTGTCCTCGCTGACCTGCTGCTCCTGTCTTGCTACAGAGCCCTCCCGACCGCAGCCAGAGTGCTCCCCTTGCCCAGGTTCGAAACTCCCATCCCCGGGGAAGGGAATAATTTCAGCCGGGGATGCTGGCAATGCGCTGCTAGGCCCAGTCGGCACTGCAGCCATCCCACTTCATCAAGGGGGCGATACACGTTTAAAAAAAACGCTAAATAAAGTTTAATCTACAAGATGAAAGGGTTTATAAACGAAGCTCACTTCCCTTATGCGATAATTGTGCAAATCCGAGGGTTTCAGAAACAATTTCTGTTTTACTTCCGACGCCTATCGTTGCTTTCTCCTCGGTTTCACCGCTGCCGGAAAGTACTGTCGCAGCAAATGCCATTGCAGCTGAAAGAGGGTGGTACTTTACGACAGTCATGGGAATCATGACTGTTAGTGCTATCTGGGATCCCTGGGACGTTCATGCCCTCAACCCTGAACGTAACCCTAACCGTAACCATTTTAAATGTCAACTTTAATGGAGTAACGTCAGAAGACAGTGCTCCCTCAGGTAGAAGATGGTTGAAACTGAGGTTTTGTTTGAAACTGCTAGAGAGTCTGAAAAGATTTGGCATGTGTCCTCAGATCCTCAAAAAGTTCTACAGCTGCACCATCGAGAGCATCCTTGACCGGTTGCAACACTGCCTGGTATGGCAACTGCTCCGGGCTCCGACTGCAAGGCACTACAGAGTGTAGTGCGTATGGCCCAGTACATCACTGGAGCAAAGCGTCCTGCTATCCAGGACCTCTATACTAGGTGGTGTCAGAAGGCCCTAAAAATTGTCAAAGACTCCAGCCACCCTTGTCATAGACTGTTCTCTCTGCTACCACACGGCAAGCGGTACCTGAGTGCCATGTCGTGTCGAGTCATGTCGAGTGCCTGAGTGCCAGGACGTAAAGGTTTTTAACAGCTTCTACCCCCAAGCCATAAGACTCCTGAACAGCTAATCAAATGGCTACCCAGACTATTTGCATTGTCCCCCCACCCCCTCTTTTACACTGCTGCTACTATCTGGTTATTATCTATACATAGTCACTTTAACTCTACCTACATGTCCATATTACTGAATTTACCTCGACTAACCTGTGCCCCAGCATATTGACTCTGTACAGGTCTCGCCTGTATATAGCCTCACTACTGTTATTTTACTGCTGCTCTTTAATTATTTTTAATTTGTATTTTTACTTATCTATTTTTACTTATCTATTTTTTTAACTGCATTGTTGGTTAAGGGCTTGTAAGTAAGCAATTCACTGTAAAGTCTACACCTGTTGTATTCGGTGTATGTGACAGATAGAATTGGATTTGATTTGAAGCTAATAGTACAGAAAGTGAGAATAGGTGGGTTACAGTGGCGAATAAAAAGGGAAACAAGAGAAGCAAAGCTGTGGCGGAAAACAGGAAAAACCACTAGACTCATTTTTAGTCGGGGTAAGTATTTCGGATCAATGCTACTTGGGAAATCCGTTTAAGGTCTCGAGGAAAGTCTGGAATGTGTTGGAAGAAAGTGTGTGTTACTACGACTTCCGCCGAAGTCGGTCCCTCTCCTTGTTCGGGCGGCGTTCGACGTCACCAGCCTTCTCTCCATCGCGATCCACTTTTCACTTTCCATTTGTTTTGTCTTTGTCTGACACACCTGGTTTCAATTCCCCAATTACTTGTTCATAATTTAACCCTCTGTTCCCCCATGTCTGTTTGTGAGTAATTGTTTGTATGTAGTACGGTCCGTTAATGTGGGCTCTCTTTATTGTATCGCATTTGTATATTTTGAGTAAAGTATGTTTATTTACTCATATCTGCTGTCCTGCGCCTGACTCCTCTACACCAGCTACACACAGACCGCATTACAGTGTGGAGTCGGTGAAAGTCACAAAAAAGTGATTTAATTATGTTTTTTTTGTGTCTACAGAGCAGAAAAAGAGTGTTTTAAGACTTAAAAAGATATCGGAGTATAAATGTTTCCTGTGTGGATTTTCATAGCAGGGCGACTGTCAAATGGGTTATTTATTGGGTGGCGCAAGAAATAAAGGCAGAGGATATAACTGAAGACATTGATTGAGTGGTTGGTGCACCTCGACTGACCTGTATGGTGGATGGAAAAAATAAATGAACTTCATCCATGCTACTGTTCTTTGATGAAGTCTCCCATTTTCATATCAAGTTAGAATTCATCAGATACGCTTTAAGAGCTTTTGTGCGCAAGCCCCTTCAGTGTCATAAAATGTCAAATATTTGGTCATGTGTGTGCAGAAGGGAAGGGAATCATATGCCAGATCTGTTAGTGACCTGTTCGGGTGAAGGAGAATGAGAGGAAGGGGTGTCCATCTTGTCTCCTGTCTGGAGGCGGTGAGAGAATTGGAAGGAACGAGTGGTGGGGAAGAAACAAGAAACAACAAGAAACAACAGTAGAGCCACCACGACCAGTGAAGGGTTCTCATCAACGGAGGGATAGTGAAATGCTACATGTTAAAAAGGCGGACTTTGTATTATTTATTGCAATGGTCGTAAACTGTACATCACAAGCGGAGAAGAAGTGTATACGAAAATTGGAATCATTGTCGGATTTCAGGCCATGCAAGAAATCCTGTTGGTGGACCCTGAGCCTGTGAAGGGATGTATTGTGTAATGGACTGTGATTGAAGAAGTGGGATGGGTTTTGTTAGTTGAAGTGTTTCATTTTGCATGATGTCGTTTCCCCCCTTTCCCACAATGTTTTTGTTGTTTCTTATTCAATACCCCGTCCAGATGGTGGCGGTAATGCACCGTTAACATTGGATGCCAAACGCCGTTAAACCCCATCGAAGAAGAAGGTAATGTCATAGTTGGGACGTCCGGAGGAAATTCATAACGGAGAGGAAGAGGTGAAGCGAGAGGATTCCGCCCAAAGTCTGGGCGGGTGAGAGAAGCAGACCAAGTGTTTTTTGTATGGAGGCCTATTATAGTGTCGAATTACGCGATGCTTATGTTTAGGCTGTTACAAATGTACTAACATAAGTGGATGCACGTGGCATTCCGGCAACTTTGAGAAAAACGAATTGTGCCTGTTCACACGATTATCCGCCCTCTCATTGGCTACAATGGTAGACCTGATCTCGCCTACTCCCGCTTGCCTTCCATCTTTGAGGACATGTATTTCCGTTGTTAGGGCGGTCACCTGACTATCTTGTCAATTTAATAGATAATCTTTGATCAAAATCAATGTGAGGTTTTCACAGCTCTCTCAAGCATCAGCAAAGATCGCACATTATTTTACATCAATGCATTATCTGGAATAACTGGAGCCCACTGTTTTCGTCATAAATATACAATTCAAACCTCTGCAAAGCTTTGGAAGTTATTAGGTGGACTGGCTATTCCAAATAAATGACAAAATAACAAATGAAATAGTGACCAGATAAATAACCAATCATTTCGAGGTATTTCATTCAAGTCAAGTTCATGAACGTAGGCAGGCCGACTTCCAGAGCCCATATACTCTCTTGCCAGCAGAGGGTGCTACTGTTATGTGCGTTGAAATATGGTGCGATTGTCTAGTTTCTCGCAAAGAATTTTGCAGTGCTATTGATGAAGTAATGTAAAGTGTGTGTGTAATGGATAGACTGGTCTCATTGGCCAGATCTCCCTTGAAAAATACGTATTTTTACCTCAATGGGACGTCATGGATTTGATAAAGGTACAAAAAAACACAAAAAAAAACTGATAATCACTGCAAATACGTTAACCAGTATAACAACTGCTTGCAATATTATTTTCACGGAGACATGGACAGATAGTGATTGTATATGCATGCACACACTGCCTGACCCCTACTACTATACTGGGGAAGCCCTTGGTAATGCTAGGCAGCAGACGGGGCACAGAGGGTAGGTAGTAAAGAGTAGGGGGTGGGGGGCAGCGATGCTGGAGGTTACAGGGCAGGGGGTACACACTCCAGCTGGAGCACAGTGAGGGGGTGGCAGTGCCCAACTGGGCATCAGAGGGAGGTGGAGCTCTCCCCGTTGAGGGTGATAAAGGAGGAAGCTAGGAGGCGATACTCCATCCAGAGGGGTGTGTGTGTGTTTGGGGTGAAGTTGGGGGGGGGGGGTTGTGGCCAGGACTGTTTGGGTGTTTGAGCAGGTGGAGGAGATTAGATGCACTGGAGAGGCTGGATAAGGGTTCACCAGATTATGATGTAAACACACACACACTCTGTCTCCCCAGAGTTCCACCCCATTCAGTTGAACTCCTGTCAGGTGAATTGGACATGGAATTCTCCACATGAAAGCAATTCAACTCCAGAATTGACTGGAAATTAGATAGAGTTGATCCCGACTCTGACGCGCGCGCGCACACACACACACACACACACACACACACACACACACACACACACACACACACACACACACACACACACACACACACACACACACACACACACACACACACACACACACACACACACACGTGCATGAACTAACTGGGTTGTGTGATGCTCTCTTAAAGACAGATGGCAGTGTTGCCCTATAACTTTGTCAAGTCCTATCTGAAGCGCTGTCAGGCTCAGAGTTTCTCTCAGTGTGTGGGGATAGATGATGGGCGGCACTATGATGACCAGCGCATATGTCCGTATCCCCAGGCACAACGGACAGCCGTGATACCACAAACTCTCCTTGCTGCTCATTGTGAGGCTCAGCACATTTCTCATCATAGTTGAAGAGATCTCCCATCAACCATTGATGAAGGTAAACACTGATTAGATGTGAAATTGTTGAGCTGATGGACTTGTTTCAATGTGTTGACATGATGAAGCTGTGATGTGTCACTAGGAGATGCGGTCTGAAGAATGCCCCCCCCCCCTTATCTTTCTCTCAACAACACTTGATTTATATTTGCCCCTGTAAATTGATTTCATTACAAGAGGCCATTGCTTTAAAGAGGACTATAAGTGTCTCTGTGGCCCACGGTCATATTTCCTATCTTGCCAACCCTCACGTTTCAGGGTGTGTGTGTGCACGTGCATGCGGCCGTGTGTGTGTCATGCTTGTACTGTAATGAGTATGAATAAAGTGTGTTTGATTTGGACCAGAAAACAGAAAGCAAGGGAGAGAGGGAGACAGAGAGAACCCACCCTTTGAAAGCTATAAGCCTTGGGGCTGAGAACTCTCTGAAGAGCTGGAATCAGACATGCACAATCAGTTCCCCTCTTTAAATCTCCTTTCCAGGCCTATCTACTTCAACAGCCTGCCCTTAATTACCTTCTCTATCACTTAGCAGACTGGGATTGGGCTAAAAGAGCAGGGCCACAGATAGTACAACTAACCACAGTCTCTATCTATTTGCCTGTGTCACTCCTCCATCTTTCCCACTATGTCGTCCTGTCTCTCTCACTCATTCCGTCTATTCCTCTCTAGTAAAAGCTGCATGATGTTCTGACCGTATAGTGTAGAGGTTAGATTGGTGGATTGAATGCAGTATGCCTCCCCCTTTCAAATAAAACAATCATCTGCTCTAAAGAGGCCAATTGTGCACGGCTGCACGCTGAATGGGCTGGCCAAAATTAGCCTCTCCGCACACCACTCCTTGAGCAACTGTGTGTTCAGAACACAGTAACTAAAAAAACAATGAGTTTCACACAAAGCCTCCTCCGCCTGGAGACGCCAACCACTGCCAAGTGCATTAACTCCTCTCCTCCCCTCTTCTTTACTCTCTTCCCCTCTCCTCCCCTCCTCTTGCTTCACCTCGCCTCCCCCAATGGAAACAAAATGTCTCCTCCCAAACTCTGAACCAATCTCTCTGTCACTCCCTCTCTTCCACTCCCCTTCTCTCACTTTTCCTCCCTCACACTCCCATACTCTCCTTCTATTACTCATTTCAGTCGAGGGCCAATCATGTAACAGCCTGCACCTTTCCCCAGAAAACAATACATTATTGCTATCTCTCTCTTTCCCTCTCTCTCTCCTCTCTTTTTCTCTCACTCCTCTCTCTCTCTGTCGCTCTCTCTCTCTTCCTCCCCCCCTCTCTCCCTCCTCCAGTCTGTCTCAGGGGCCAGGGCCCGGGGTACAAGGGCCTTAATGGGGACCACTGTTACTGTTTCTCCACTCCTGACTGTCTGTTTGGCTCGCACCCCTCTCTTTCTCTCCCTCCGCTCCGCTCCACTCCCCATCCCTCCTTCCTTCTCTCCCTTTGTTTGTCGCCTGGTCCAGGAGAGCCGGGTTTAATTAGTTTCTGTTGGGTTAATTAAGGGGGAAAAGTTAGGGGGTCGGACCCGAACAAAAGCGGGTCAGACTGACTGGACGGACGCAGGTGCTTGGGAGCGGCTGCCAAATTCCAGCGTTCAGATGAAAATGGCCTCTCAGCGCCTGGAGTGGAGAGAGCTGTCAGACTACCAGAAACTCACCGTCTGGGGAAGGATTTCACCGCACACGTAACAGCAACCCAATGTAGGAATGTTAGAATAGGTTTTTGCATTTACTTTTTAGACTGCAGTGGATGGAATACATTATTATGAAAATGAGTTATTTTTAGAAACTTGAAATGTTAAAGAAACTAGAATGTTTCTACAACTAGCTTTATAAACAACATAACACAGAGGCATTGGAGCTGGCTAATCGGAGGCACGTTGGCTGGAATCAACTGTATCTTTCCTGTGGTGCTGTTTTATATTTTCTTCTGATGCTGCATTAGTTACTGATGAGCCAGTTGTGCTGTCTTTGCCTGGTTGCCAGTCCCCTTCAGCTTTAGCCAACTTTCCTGTCTGTTGCTCTCTTGCCCGACAAGGTGCTGTGTTCTCCTATATCGCCCCCAGTCCTCCAACCGCCCCTTTCATGCCCAAGTGCTGCTGTAGACGAAAGGACAGTCATTTTTCTTCCCATTCTGCAAGAGGTGTGATACACACATCAAATGATTAAAGCGTCAATCTGCGATTGCTACATCATTTTAAATTTTTTTTTGAAATGAATGGTATGTGCCCATTGATTCTTGAAGAATATAACATGAGCTTAGCTCAATTGTCCTACCCCATCAGAACCCATAATATATGTTTTTTTTTACTCCTTTGTTTCTAAACAATAGTTTAAAATGATCATTTTGATATCATGGATGGTCAGTCCGTCCATCCGTAGCATTGTCTATGAATTTGAGAGGTGGGGAGCCTCTTTTGTTATTGTTTCAACTACTGATTGGCTCCGTAAGGTTAGGACTACTGACTGTGTTTATCAGTGTATTTACTCTAAACGGACTGCAGGATATCCTCAACACATCCCATTCTCTGAAATACAAAGCACCCGTTGCAGTCTTCATCCCCTTCCTGGTGTTCCACGGTCATGAATGAGGAACACTAGGAAGGGGAAGAAGACGCTGCAACGGCTGGAAACAGAGAGAGATACACAGTGGGACCTTTTGACAACGCTTGTGGAGTCAAGCTTTGACTGAGAGGAGGAAGGAGAGGGATTGGATGAAGCGATATCACCGAGTATTTAAGAGGAGCGAAAGGGATTGGCATGATATGGGGATGACAAAGAGAGGAATGAGAGGTGAGGAGAGGAAGGGCGATTGGTGTAATATACAGAGATAGAACAAATGTAGAGGAGAGAGAAGTAAAGGAGAGAACAGAAAGGGTGATAATGGAGATGAAAAAGAGAAGGTTGGAGGAGAGGAGTGCAGTGGGCAGCCCTGGCAGCATAGGGGCCCCTCACGGAGAGACAGTCCTGGGGCTCTTTAGACGGGCGCCAACACAGCAGGGAGGAGAGACAATCACTCAGCACCAGACTCCACGCACGCACAGAGGTGGAGGGATGGATGGAGGGATAATGGGGAGAAAGTATGGGGGGAGAGAAGGAACATGGAAAGATGGGCTGGGAGAGTAAGAGAGTAAGGGAGGTGAGTGGGAAGGGGAAAGAAGGGTGAGATTGAAAAAGGAAGGGAAGGTATGGGTGAGAGAGATGGAATGCTGAAAGACAGAGAGAGAGAGGGGCAGAGAGAGAGAGAGAGAGAGGGTGAACTCCCTCTATACCAGCTAGTCTTTATCAGCACTCCAGATCGTGGCGTATGAACAGTGATCCAAGTCAACCATCTGCTGAGGACAGATAAGCCTGGGAGAAACGGCCATTGAGCTGTCACTCAGGAAGGAGGAGAGAGGAAGAAAGAAAGAGAGAAAGAGTGGAGAGAGAGAAAGAGGGATGGAAAGAGAGGGGAGGGGATATAAATAGAGAGATTGGAACAAATTAGTGAGAAAATCAGCAAAAGGTAGACGACGAGAGAGAGGGGGTGAGAAAACAGGAAGACATGGAGCACTATTTATAATGAGGAAGTTGGAAGAACCATGGTGATTGTTTTCATTGTCAGGGATCTGAATGTCAGTAAATCAGATGAAGTCTTCTTTCTCCCCTTGTCTCACCCTTCATTATCTTCTGATCCATACGTTCTCTAGACGTTATCCATACATCATCTATACGTTATCCATACATCGTCTATACGTTATCTATATGTTCTCTAGACGTTATCCATATGTTATCTAGACGTTGTCTATACGTTATCTAGGCGTTATCTATACGTTCTCTAGCCGTTATCCATATGTTATCTATACGTTATCCATATGTTATCTATACGTTATCCATATGTTATCTAGACGTTATCCATATGTTATCTAGACGTTATCCATATGTTATCTAGACGTTATCCATACGCTATCTATACGTTATCCGTACGTTATCTATACGTTATCCGTATGTTACCTATGCGTTATCTATATGTTATCCGTATGTCATCTATACATTATCTATATGTTACCTATGCGTTATCTATGCGTTACCTATACACTATCCATACGTTATCTATACGTTATCTATACGTTATCCATAAGCTATCTATACGTTATCCGTATGTTATCTAGACGTTATCCATATGTTATCTAGACGTTATCCATATGTTATCTAGACGTTATCCATACACTATCTATACGTTATCCATATGTTATCTATACGTTATCCGTATGTTACCTATACGTTATCTATACGTTATCCGTATGTCATCTATACATCATCTATATGTTACCTATGCGTTATCTATACGCTACCTATATGTTATCCATATGTTATCTAGACGTTATCCTTATGTTATCTAGACGTTATCCATACGTTATCTAGACGTTATCCGTACGTTATCTATACGTTATCCATATGTTATCTAGCCGTTATCCATACGTTATCTATACGTTATCCATATGTTATCTAGCCGTTATCCATACGTTATCTATACGTTATCCATATGTTATCTAGACGTTATCCATATGTTATCTATGCATTATCCATATGTTATCTATACGTTATCCATATGTTATCTATACGTTATCCATATGTTATCTAGACGTTATCCATATGTTATCTATACGTTATCCATATGTTATCCAGACTTTATCCATACGTTATCTGGATGTTATCCATACGTTATCTATACGTTATCCGTATGTTACCTATGCATTATCTGTGTGTTACCTATACACTATCCATACGTTATCTATACGTTATCTATACGTTATCCATACGCTATCTATACGCTATCTATACACTATCCATACATTATCTATACGTTATCCATATGTTATCTATGCGTTATCCATATGTTATCCATATGCTATCTAGACGTTATCCATATGTTATCTACACGTTATCTATATATTCTCTATACGTTATCCATGTGTTATATATACGTTATCTGATCATTATCCATATGTTATCTATTCATTATCTATACATTATCTATACGTCATCCATATGTTATCTAGACGTTATCCATATGTTCTCTATACGTTATCCATATGTTTTCTATACGTTAGCCATATGTTATCCATATGTTATCTAGAAGTTATCCATATGTTCTCTCTACACTATCCATATGTTATCTATACGTTATCCATATGTTATCTATACATTATCCATGTGTTATCTATACGTTATCCATATGTTATCTATACATTATCCATATGTTATCTATACGTTATCCCAAACTGGTACTCTACTGTTCCCAGTCTGCAGAGGCAACAGAAGAGATGTGTTGATACACTCAGTAAACATGCCATAATCTGTTCTCCAACCCACTGACCTTAACCCGGATTTATCGCAGCATAATACCCTCTCTCTACTCACCAACACTCACATCCAAGCCCCACAACACGCTTCTCTGTGACAGGATGTTGTCAGGTTGCTCTCAGCCTAGGGGAGTAGAACTAGTTGTAAGATAAACGGGGCTCCCTTGGGGGGGATGAATATCTCAAAAAGAGGATATATAAGATCAGTCAGGTAAACAAGACACACTTCGCCTGGGAGATATGGGATGTGTCCCATATGGCACCCTATTCCCTATATATACAGGGCTCTGTTCAAAAGTGGTGCCGTATGTAGGAAATACGTGCCATTTGGTACGCAGAGTGGGGTCTAAGGATAAATACCCCTGGGGTGTTGACCTTAGAATTAGCTCAGGTGATTACCTTAAATCACTTAAAAATACACAGATAAACCATTCATATCCTCATCATACCCATGTAATAGGGTGTGCCGCGTGTCTGTGTGACTGTGTGCGGGGCCTATTTCTGTCAGAGGCCTACTCTCAATGTGTAGGTCTCGCTCTCCACGTGAGTGTGCATCTGAGCGATTTGGTGGTATGATGGGACGAGGGCTAGGACTGGGGCTGGTGCTTGGGTTGATGTTCGGGCTGGAGTATAGGGCTGGGCCTGGGGGGGGTTCAGACCTGGGGGGTTGGGGGTTGGGGAGAGAATTAGCCAGGGCCAGTTGGATCATTTTACAGCCGGCAAGCCCCCCCCCCCCCCCCAGTCTCCTGGACAATGAGGATTAAACTTCTCTTGTTCTTCAACTCTGAAAGCGGCAGGGCGACAAAGAGACTATTCCTCCTGGGTCTCTGGCTGGGAGCTGGGAGAGAGAGGCGGATGAAGACGGAGGGAGGATGGGGGGATGGGGGAGGGATGGAGCAGGGGGTCCATCACAAAATTAATCCCTTCACAATTTCCTCTGGGTTGCTAAAGTGAGATATGAGTCAGACATGAAACGCTGCAGTCATCTAAAGAGGAGGCCGATAAAAGCAGACATTAAACTAATGGAGCTCGTCATTAGCTCTTCCATTAAAGGGGATTGGTAGTCCGTGTGCTCCTGTGGCGATCGGAGAGGGAGATGAATCGATTCATTACGTTCCAATAATACTCCTCCCACACCCACGCATGAGTCCTCTGGTTCTTATCCCACGAACAACCTTTAGGCTCAAGTACTTCCTGACGTGGGCTGTGAGTGTAGACCACCACTCAGTTTTCCCAGGTCACTCTCCTCTTTCGTGCCACTTGAGGTGTGACAATAACGCCAAGGAGAGACATGCATAGGTGACACTTCAAAAATAGTTATATAGTCACTGATACGTACAGTATGAAGTCATCAGAAAGCATCATAGTCTGAGGACATAAACAGTTTCCCTTTTCTCACTGGGATAAATACATGACAGTCTGTTGCATCTCCCTGCAACTCTCTGGAAACAATAGGTATTATAAAATGAATAGACTCAGGATTATGAATGGATCAGGGATTGGTACTCAGATTAAATATTGAGTGTGGTCATAGCCTGAGGTGTGGTGAATAGGGCTCACTATGTGGCAGGGTGTCAGCCTCAGGAGCAGCTAGTGGGCTCAATATGTTACAGGGTCTTATTGCCTTCTTATTCTTCTCATTGCCTTGTGCTTCATTTGCGTAAATGCTTCTTTGTCTAACAACTTGAATTTTATTTGAAATTAGGAAGAGAAAGAAAGAGATTGAGAGGGAGAGAAAAGAGAGGGAGAGAAAAGAGAGGGAGAGAAAAGAGAGGGAATGTCTTTAGGGATTCCATATCCATCTTGGTTCCAGTTCTGTTTCTCTGATAGGAGGGTGAGAATAGAGGAGAGAAAGGGAGGAGAGGAGGGAGAGAGGCAAGGATAGGAGGGTGAGACCAAGGACCAGTTCAGTGCTGGAATCGGCAAATGAGAAAAGGGAGGGGCCTGTCTACTAAAAGGCCTTTTTTTATAAACTTTTTAGGGGGCGAGAAAAAGAGCAAAAGAAAAGAGTGTCCTCGCCTCCTGGATGCAGTGTCAACCCGCATCAGTGTCTGGTCTGGCAGCTCTGCTCGTACTGCAGGCACCAGCTCACAATGGAGGGCAGCAATGGCCACCACACCTCTCACATCCTATCAATGTCCTCCTGGACAGGACCAATGGAGGGGTAGGTAGCAGCAGGCTCGGGGTGCTCGAGGTTCAGGGGGCATTTTTGAGTGGGCTTGAATTATTGATCGGTGAACTATAGGAATTCTTTGGCTTTACTGAAAGATCGATATTTCAGCACAGTGCAAGACAGTTTATGGTAGGCTACTTATGGTCTTTTATGAAGTGATGGGTTTAAGCAAGGTGCTTTTAAAAAGGTGTAAATAAGTGGGACTAACAGTTGGGGGATACAGAGGAATAATATTGTAGAAAACACACAGAAACCGCTCAACGAACGTGAGCAACATGCCGTGATCCTTCGATTCCCTCGCTAACAAACGTGAGCAACATGGCTTGATCCTTAAAGACCCCGCCAGTCCCCCCAAAAAATCCATACTCTGAATAGACACCCCCTGAATCGCATTGTTGAACAAATCCTGTATTAAAAGAGAAGAGTTGATTCTTTCTCTTGAAGACTTTAGTTAAGCTAGTGCCTCTGCCACTTTGGAGGCTCCAGCTTCATCTATGTCTGAGTAAATCCTTTCCTCGATGCCGATTGGCTGAAGACAAGGGGGACATCTTTTTCACACGCTTCCTTACGGAATCCCCCCCCCCCCAAACCAGTGTTTACCCGTCACCAGACAATGGTCCACTACTGGCAATTAAACAGCATTTTCGGAGGAATCCGTGGCACTGGCCTAATGGCATTACTGTTGGACGATTCAATCCCTGAATAGTCAACAGGATTTTGCCTCTCACCGGGAAAATCCTACCTCATCGAATTACCCGTATTACATAGCTTTACCCAGGCTTATGATTCAGGGTTCACAGATTACTGCTCCTCAAAAGATGGCGGGAGAAGAGAGTGATAGGCCGGAGGAGTGGTGTGTGCGTGTGTGTATAAGTCTGTATTTGTGTGTGTGTGTGTGTGTGTGTGTGTGTGTGTTTGGGGATGTCTACTAGGCCTTTACAAGTAAGCAAGCCCTGGATTCTCAGAACCGACAGTCCATTTTCTTGCCCACCGGTCCATCTAATTCTTATTAGTTCTGGGTCTGGTTTGTTCACTGTTTTGGATGAAATTCTTAATCAGTTTTGAACACTCACTTCACTCCCACTCATTCTACATACAAACCTATGCAAAACCATGGCAACTCAACTATACCAAGTTTGCTTTGCAGAGAATGGGACAGCTCACACCGTACATACACATGAGGCAAACCGCACATGGTGACCTCTGACCTTTGGTGGGTCAGTTCAGGCCCGGGCAGCTCGTAGAACCAGGAGAACCGGGCCAAGTGCATTATCTCACAATGAAGGACTAATTAGTGTGTTCCAATGCCTCAAATCACACAGCAACAGACTAGCTGCCCGTCTCTGTGCTCCTCTCTCGCCTCTCACCCAACATCTTAATTACTCTTTTATTCTCCCTCTGTTTCTCTTCGTCCGTTTCACTCTTCCTCTCTCATTGTCGTTCATAACTCTCTCGTTCTTTGCCACGGCCCATTTCGCACATAAAAGCTGGATGGTAATTGCTTGCTATGGAAATATTGGGCATGTGATTAACAGTGTGCCTAGACTGTGTTCGGATGGACTGGTTTGGGTCTTGCTGACTGTACAGGGTGGTGTGGAGTCAGCAGAGTCAGTATACCAACGAGGAGCAAACAGTTGCTGTGGTTGACACTGTTGCTGTTGTTTCTGAATCATTCATATCCAAGGTAATATTCAGGGTCGTCATACTGGCAAGTCTATACTGGCAAGTCTGGCAATTAATCTAACTATTTTACTCAAACTACTTTCCATTAGCAGAAGTGTGTGTGTCAAAGGTTATTTAGCATGATAGAATACAAATGACCCATATGCTGAACATTCTTATCCAAATTAAAACAAACATTGGCTGCCTATTAGTAAAACCTTATTGAACATACATAGACCATCAAATATTACACAAAGACTTATGTCATGGATTTTGGTATATTTATTGTAGCATGGGTGTAAAATGTTTACAGAATATCTTCTTGAGGCTTCTATCCAAAATGAGCACTTTTTTGGTTCTAATTACTGTAAAGAACAAAAAAGTTAAGTACGAAAATGTATGCGCTCACTATTGTAAGTCTCTCTGGATAAGAAAGTCTGCTAAAATGACTAAATTGTCAAATGTAAGAATAATAATATGAAATTTTGGCCAAGCAATTGTCAGTTCCGCATTAAGATAAAATAGCAGGAAGCCAGGCTATTTATTGAAAGCATTGTGAATAAATGAGGTCATGATTGCCTAATAACAGAAGTTTATGATACAGATTAATAGGCGTGTTATCAGTAGTGTAGTAGGGAGACTTTTAACCCCTTTTCTCAATCTGGCATTCATTAAAAAGTAATGACAGGACATTATTATCTACTAACTAGGCATTTAACAACAAGGGTAAACATTAATAGGCTTCTGGGATACCAATAAAATATGTTAATGAGATGTAAATGAGGCCTGAGTTGGACTGGGAGAATTTCCATATTTTTTTAACCCTATAGCATTTCTCTTGCCATCTAACCCTTTTCTATTTTCCTATTAAAACAACAAAAGGCTGAGTCCGTTTTTCTTTTTCATCTATTCACAGTTCCTCCTTCTTTCTGTCCCTCTGCATGAATATGCAGTTGGTTAACTCCTTCGTTTACATCCTTCCTTTTTCTAGCCCTATGTCTTTGCCGTAAACACAGGTGATGTTTGATTGTTTTCAGATTACTGTCCCGTGTATAGCAGGTATTCCCAAACTGGGGTCCGTATTTTTCTTTTTCACTTTTTTTTTTCCTTCAAATTTTCAAACAGTCCATTTATATATTTTCCAATGGTGCTATACATTTGGGTGAGTTGTTTTTCTTTCTTGCCTGAGTAGCCTTGTTTCACATCCAAAAATGTAATTAAACCATCTAGTGTTCATCGAAATAACAGCACAATGTCAAATACAGGAAGTCGAGTCAAATAATTAACATCCAATCACATTAACTGTTACTCTCTCGCGGGAATTCCGCTAACGATACGTATGTGGCCAAATGTAGCTGCTGCTCATTCTGTTTGCCTGAAAATTGATAAATGGTTTTAAAAAAGGAAGGCCCACGTCCATAGAGACACATACCAGCTCTACAGGTAGTACTGCAACTACCAGCAGTTCTACACCTGCACATGTGATGACACAAGTTGTTCTGCTTCCACAAGCACATTCAATGCTAGCATCAGTAATTCTACATTTGTTGTTAGCCCAGCTAGCATGGACACTGACAGTTGTGAATCTGATGCAGCCGAAGAGCTACTGCCCCCTTACCCGGGAAAGCACCGAACAACAGACAGGGACGTTGTCACGTGTGATATGAGTGGGCATTCTATGTTTCATGTCTAGTTTGTCTAGTTCTATGTTTGGCCTGATATGGTTCTCAATCAGAGGCAGGTGTGAGTCATTGTCTCTGATTGGGAACCATATTTAGGCAGCCTGTTTGGTGTTGGGTTTTGTGGGTGATTGTCCTTGTTTCTGTCTCTGTGTTACTTTGCACCAGTTTAGGCTGTTTCGGTTTTCATGTTCCGTTTATTGTTTTTGTATTGATTCATGTTTCCATTGTTTTATGAAACATGAATCTAAATAACCACATTTTGGTCCGACTCTCCTTCACATGAAGAAAACCGTTACAGACGTTGGACCATCGAAGAGGAGCAAATATGATGAGAACTACATTGATTAGGGGTTCACTTATATTGGGAGTAGTGCCTTTCCTCAGCCACGGTCTGTTATATATGCAAAGGTACTATCCCACAACTCGATGAAACCTTCACTCTTGTGCAGACATTTAGAAACATAACATGTCAATTTGAAAAACGTTCGACATTCGAGTATTAAGACAGGTATAAAAGCAACAGACACCATTAATAAGAATGGACTAGAAGCGTCTTATATGGTGAGCTACTGACTGGCTAGGACAGGCAAGACGATACTATTGTGGAGGACTTAATTCCTCCTGCTGCCGTGGATATGGCTGGGACAATGCTGAGGGAAAAGGCCCAAAGAAAAAATACAGACAATGCCTTCATCAAACAACACTGTTTCATGACGCATTGGTGACATGGCAGGAGATGTATTGAAACAATTGCTGCTTCGCATACAAGCCAGGGAATTCTATGGGTTACAGCTGGATGAGTCAACAGACGAGGTGGGCCTGGCACAGCTCCTGGTACATGTCCGTTATGTTTATGGGGGGTCAATTAAGGAAGACATCCTCTTCTGCAAACCACTGGAAACCAGGACAATATGAGAGGATATTTTTAAAGTACTGGACAGCTTTGTGACTTCAAATGGGCTTTGGTGGTCAAGATGTGTTGGTATCTGTACTGATGGCGTAAAGCCATGACAGGGAGACATAGTGAAGTGGTAAGCGCGTGCAAGCAGTTGCTCCCGACGCTACTTGGGTCCACTGCAGCCTCCACCAAGAGGCTCTTGGGTCCACTGCAGCATCCACCAAGAGGCTCTTGGGTCCACTGCAGCCTCCACCAAGAGGCTCTTGGGTCCACTGCAGCATCCACCAAGAGGCTCTTGGGTACACTGCAGCATCCACCAAGAGGCTCTTGGGTCCACTGCAGCCTCCACCAAGAGGCTCTTGGGTCCACTGCAGCATCCACCAAGAGGCTCTTGGGTACACTGCAGCATCCACCAAGAGGCTCTTGGGTCCACTGCAGCCTCCACCAAGAGGCTCTTGCTGCCAAGGGAATGCCTGACAGCTTGAAAGACGTTTTGGACACTACAGCGAAAATGGTTAACTTTCTTAATGCAAGGCCCCTGAACTCTTGTGTATTTTCGGTACTATGCAATGATATGGGCAGTGACCATGTAACGCTTTTACAACATACAGAAGTGCGCTGGTTACTAAGGGCAGAGTGTTTACACTTTTTTTTTAAATTGAGAGACAAGTTTTCTTTACTGAGCAGAATTTTCAATTGTCTGACCACTTGCATGATGACGAGTTTATCACACAACTGGCCAACACACAGTCGTTGTATGATTTGTTTTGTGTGCAAATGAACTCAAGCTTACGGACAATGTCAAATGTGATATAGCGAAGCACCTGAGCAATTACGCAGTTACTTTCCCAAAATGGATGACACAAAGAACTAGATTCGTTATCCCTTTCATGCCCTGCCTCCAGTCCACTTACCGATATCTGAACAAGACAGCCTCATTGAAATTGCAACAAGCGGTTCTGTGAAAATTGAATTTAATCAGAAGCCACGGCCAGATTTCTGGATTGGGCTGTGCTCAGAGTATCCTGCCTTGGCAAATCAATCTGTTAAGACACCGATGCCCTTTGCAAACACGGACCTATGTGAGAGTGGATTCTCGGCCCTCACTAGCATGAAAACTAAATACAGGCACAGACTGTGTGTGGAATATGATTTAAGACCGAGACTCTCTCCAATACAACCCAACATTGCAGAGTTATGTGGATCCTTTCAAGCACACCCTTCTCATTAACCTGTGGTGAATTATTCACAATGTAAGATTGTTAAATAAAGAGCAAAATGATTAATTATTATTATATTATTATTTGTGACCCGGCCCTTTAAGAGCTCTTTGTCACTTCCCACGAGCCGGGTTGTGACAAAAAACTCATTCTTATGTTTAATAAATGTATCGTATAGTCTGTGTGTAGCAGGCTTACAATAATGGCAAAAAACAACATTTGAGAGTGCGCTGATGTAACAGTATAACTTTAGACCGTCCCCTTGCCCATACCTGGGCTCAAACCAGGGACCCTCTGCACACATCAACAACAGTCACCCTCGAAGCATCGTTACCCATCGCTCCACAAAAGCCGCGGCCCTTGCAGAGCAAGGGGAACCACTACTTCAAGGTCTCAGAGCAAGTGACGTCACCGATTGAAACGCTATTTAGCGCGCACCGCTAACTAAGCTAGCCGTTTCACATCCGTTACACTGACACTGGTGCTAGAGGGGGTACACAGCTTGAGGTTGAATGTTTGAAGGGGTACGGGACTATAAAAAGTTTGGCAACCACTGCTATAGAGTAATGCAGACTTTCGAGTACTCTCTTGGTAGTTACAGAAAGCTAAACATGTTCACAGTGAAGAAACTCAATAAAATAGTGTCATAATTCTTAGAAACAGTGTTCATCCAAACGTTATCCAAGTTCTGACATTTGCGTCTTGGCAGAACTCTGGCATCTTTCAGAGACTTTCAGTTTGCACTTAGTACCTCTGCGCTTTGTCCGAAAAGTAGGGAAACGTCGGAAAAAGAGGCAATGTCTGGTTTTCCAAATGGTGGGAGCCTTGGAGTGCTTGGGTAGTGTTTGGAGTGGTGGGGGGTGCAGGGGCAGGGGGTGCAGGGGATGCAGGTCGGCTGTTCAAAGGCTGCCTTTTTGTATTGTTGGTCAGTAGGGGATTAGGGCCTTCAATGCTGCAGAATAGCCCCTCTAATTAAAAAGGAGAAGGAGGCTGAAAAATAGCGAGAGGCACAGGAGGAAGAGAAAAGAGAGGGAGAGGGGAGAGCAAATTTGGACGGAAAAGAAAGAAAAGAAAGAAAAACTGTTTTCAGTGTCACTCCTGAAGCCGGACCCAACGATTCAGCTTGGATTAACTTTCCTCCTCTTCCAACCCTCTCCATCTTTGTTTTGCTCCCCTGCTCTTTTTCCAACTTTGTTCATCTGTTTTTGTTTTGTCTTTTTTTCTCTTTACCTCTGTTTTCTATCTTAAGTAAATACACAAAGGACACTGTACTAGCCAAATTCTAAATCTGTTTCTTTGGATTCAATGCTTTAGCTGATAGCTCACAAGCCGTTTGAGATTGATTTCAGCTGATCCATTTCTGAATAGAATTAAACTAAAATTGAATACTTTTCCATGACCTGTGAACACATCATGGACTATTTTGAATTCCTATAACCTCATATCATTTTCACAGACACTTGAGCTATATGCAACTCTAAGTTAGTGTTTTAATCAATAAAACCTGTTGGTGGTTACACTGTATGTGAGTACTGTGTATGTGTGAATGGGCATGTGTGTACATAGGTGTGCATATCCGTTGGTGAACCTGTGTGTGTGTTTGTTTGTGTGGGCGGTCAGTGACATCAGAATGTGAATAGGTGTGTGTGTGTGTGTGTGTGTGTGTGTGTGTGTGTGTGTGTGTGTGTGTGTGTGTGTGTGTGTGTGTGTGTGTGTGTGTGTGTGTGTGTGTGTGTGTGTGTGTGTGTGTGTGTGTGTGTGTGTGTGTGTGTGTGTCATTGCCTCCAGATGCCGAGCGTTAGTAGGTGGGCTGTTTGCTGTTTGGATCACAGGGTGTGTTTTTGTTTGGCCCTCCTCCATCCCGCCCCCTCCCTACCTCTCACTGTGGGGGTCTGGGCCCTCCAGGGACCAGAGCCTGAAAAGTACTGTCCAGGTTGGAGGCCTCTCGTTGGCATAACACTACCCACAGGCCCTGGGAGGTTCAGCCAGGTCACCCTGTGATACAAGTCAGTATTCAACGTCCATCCATGTCTGAGGATGTCAGGAGACCATGTGAAAACTGGCCACTAGGGGCAACAGTAAGCACTGTTGCCTTCAAGTAGATTTTGGATTTGCTTGGGCATTGTGGAACGGGATGGAGCATGGGTGTAATCATCAGCCCCTGATTTCCACAGTTGCAAGATCAAATCCAGTAATAGAAAGTTGCTAGATGAGTGAGCACAGTGCTCAACGATGACTGGTTACAGCTCTACCTCTTGTTGCTGCTAGATGAGTGAGCACAGTGCTCAACGATGACTGGTTACAGCTCTACCTCTTGTTACTGCTAGATGAGTGAGCACAGTGCTCAACGATGACTGGATACAGCTCTACCTCTTGTTACTGCTAGATGAGTGAGCACAGTGCTCAACGATGACTGGTTACAGCTCTACCTCTAGTTACTGCTAGATGAGTGAGCACAGTGCTCAACGATGACTGGTTACAGCTCTACCTCTTGTTGCTGCTAGATGAGTGAGCACAGTGCTCAACGATGACTGGTTACAGCTCTACCTCTAGTTACTGCTAGATGAGTGAGCACAGTGCTCAACGATGACTGGTTACAGCTCTACCTCCTGTTGCTGTTAGATGAGTGAGCACAGTGCTCAACGATGACTGGTCACAGCTCTACCTCTAGTTACTGCTAGATGAGTGAGCACAGTGCTCAACGATGACTGGATACAGCTCTACCTCCAGTTGCTGCTAGATGAGTGAGCACAGTGCTCAACGATGACTGGTTACAGCTCTACCTCCAGTTGCTGCTAGATGAGTGAGCACAGTGCTCAACGATGACTGGTTACAGCTCTACCTCCAGTTGCTGCTAGATGAGTGAGCACAGTGCTCAACGATGACTGGTTACAGCTCTACCTCCAGTTGCTGCTAGATGAGTGAGCACAGTGCTCAACGATGACTGGTTACAGCTCTACCTCTTGTTACTGCTAGATGAGTGAGCACAGTGCTCAACGATGACTGGTTACAGCTCTACCCCTAGTTGCTGTTAGATGAGTGAGCACAGTGCTCAACGATGACTGGTTACAGCTCTACCTCTTGTTACTGCTAGATGAGTGAGCACAGTGCTCAACGATGACTGGTTACAGCTCTACCTCTAGTTACTGCTAGATGAGTGAGCACAGTGCTCAACGATGACTGGTTACAGCTCTACCTCTAGTTACTGCTAGATGAGTGAGCACAGTGCTCAACGATGACTGGTTACAGCTCTACCTCTTGTTACTGCTAGATGAGTGAGCACAGTGCTCAACGATGACTGGTTACAGCTCTACCTCTAGTTACTGCTAGATGAGTGAGCACAGTGCTCAACAATGACTGGTTACAGCTCTACCTCTTGTTGCTGCTAGATGAGTGAGCACAGTGCTCAACGATGACTGGTTACAGCTCTACCTCTAGTTACTGCTAGATGAGTGAGCACAGTGCTCAACGATGACTGGTTACAGCTCTACCTCTTGTTGCTGCTAGATGAGTGAGCACAGTGCTCAACGATGACTGGTCACAGCTCTACCTCTAGTTACTGCTAGATGAGTGAGCACAGTGCTCAACAATGACTGGTCACAGCTCTACCTCCTGTTGCTGTTAGATGAGTGAGCACAGTGCTCAACGATGACTGGTCACAGCTCTACCTCCAGTTGCTGCTAGATGAGTGAGCACAGTGCTCAACGATGACTGGTTACAGCTCTACCTCTAGTTGCTGTTAGATGAGTGAGCACAGTGCTCAACGATGACTGGTTACAGCTCTACCTCTAGTTACTGCTAGATGAGTGAGCACAGTGCTCAACGATGACTGGTTACAGCTCTACCTCTTGTTACTGCTAGATGAGTGAGCACAGTGCTCAACGATGACTGGTTACAGCTCTACCTCCAGTTGCTGCTAGATGAGTGAGCACAGTGCTCAACGATGACTGGTTACAGCTCTACCTCTTGTTGCTGCTAGATGAGTGAGCACAGTGCTCAACGATGACTGGTTACAGCTCTACCTCTTGTTACTGCTAGATGAGTGAGCACAGTGCTCAACGATGACTGGTTACAGCTCTACCTCTAGTTACTGCTAGATGAGTGAGCACAGTGCTCAACGATGACTGGTTACAGCTCTACCTCTTGTTGCTGCTAGATGAGTGAGCACAGTGCTCAACGATGACTGGTTACAGCTCTACCTCTTGTTGCTGCTAGATGAGTGAGCACAGTGCTCAACGATGACTGGTTACAGCTCTACCTCTTGTTACTGCTAGATGAGTGAGCACAGTGCTCAACGATGACTGGTTACAGCTCTACCTCTAGTTGCTGTTAGATGAGTGAGCACAGTGCTCAACGATGACTGATTACAGCTCTACCTCCAGTTGCTGCTAGATGAGTGAGCACAGTGCTCAACGATGACTGGTTACAGCTCTACCTCCAGTTGCTGCTAGATGAGTGAGCACAGTGCTCAACAATGACTGGTTACAGCTCTACCTCTTGTTACTGCTAGATGAGTGAGCACAGTGCTCAACGATGACTGGTTACAGCTCTACCTCTTGTTACTGCTCGCAGTGGTTCCCAAACTTTTTATAGTCCCGTACCACTTCAAACATTCAACTTCTGGCTGTGTACCCCCTCTAGCACCAGGGTCAGCGCACTCTCAAATGTTGTTTTTTGCCATCATTGTAAGCCTGCCACACACACACTATACGATACATTTATTAAACATAAGAATGAGTGTGAGTTTTTTGTCACAACCAGGCTCGAGGGAAGTGACAAAGAGCACTTATAGGACCAGGGCACAAATTATAATATAATAATAATCAATAATGTTGCTCTTTATTTCACCATCTTACATATAAAACCTGATTTGTTCATCTATAATGGTGAATAACTCACCACAGGTTAATGAGAAGGGTGTGCTTGAAAGGATGTACATAACTCTGCAATGTTGGGTTGTATTGGAGACTCTCAGTCTAAAATCATTTTCCACACACAGTCTGCGCCTGTATTTAGTTTTCATGCTAGTGAGGGCCGAGAATCCACTCTCACATAGGTCCGTGGTTGCAAAGGGCATCGGTGTCTTAACAGCGCGATTTGCCAATTCCGATGAGGCTCTCTAATTCAGATGTCAGTAAGTGGACTGGAGGCAGGGCACTTTCGGAAAAGTACCTGCGTAATTGCACACTGAACTCACTCAAGTGCTTCGCTATATCACATTTGACATTGTCTGTATGCTTGAGTTCATTTGCACACAAAGAATCATACAATGATGGAAAGACCTGTGTGTTGTCCTTGTTAATGCAGACAGAGAAGAGCTCCAACTTCTTAATCAAAGCCTACATTTTGTACCGTACATTGAATATAATTGCAGAGAGTCCCTGTAATCCTAGCTTCAGATCAATCAAAAAACATCACCCAGATAGGCCAGTGGTGTGAGGAACTCGTCATCATGCAAGCAGTCAGACAAGTGAAAATTATGCTCAGTAAAGAAACTTTAAGCTTGTCTCTCAAATACAAAAACGAGTCAATACTTTGCCCCTTGATAACCAGTGCACTTCCTGTATATCGTAAAAGAGGTACATGGTCGCTGCCCATATCATTACATAGTGCCGAAAATACACGAGAGTTCAGGGGCCTTGCATTAAGAAAGTTAACCATTTTCACTGTAGTGTCCAAAACGTCTTTCAAGCTGTCAGGCATTCCCTTGGCAGCAAGAGCCTCTCGGTGGATGCTGCAGTGGACCCAAGTGGCCTTCGGGAACAACTGCTTGAACGCGCGTTACCACTCCACTATGTCTCTCTGGCTTTTGCGCCATCAGTACAGATACCAACACATCTTGACCACCAAAGCCCATTTGATGTCACAAAGCTGTCCAGTACTTTAAAAATGTATCCTCACCTGTTATCATGGTTTCCAGTGGTTTGCAGAATAAGATGTCTTCCTTAATTGACCCCTCATAAACGTAACAGACATATACCAGCAGCTGTGCCAGGCCCACCTCGTCTGTTTCAAAACATCTCCTGCCATGTCACTGATGCGTCATGAAACAGTGTTGTTTGATGAAGGCATTGTCTGTATTACTTTTTTGGCCCTGTCCCCCAGCATTGTCCCAGCCATATCCACGGCAGCAGGAAGAATGAAGTCCTCCACAATAGTATGGGCTTGCCTGTCCTAGCCACTAGTTAGCTCACCATATAAGACTCTTCTAACCCCTTCTCATTAATGATATCTGTTGCTTTTATACATGTCTTACTACTTGAACGTCGTCTTAATTCTCCCTCAAAAAACTCCTGTGGCTTATTTTTCTAATTGACATGTTTTGTTTCTAAATATCTGCGCAAGAGTGAAGGTTTCATCGAGTTGTGAGATAGTACTTTTGCACATATAACACACTGTGGCTGAGGAAAGGCACTACTCCCAATATAAGTGAACCCCAAAACTATTGTAGTTCTCATCATATTTGCTCCTCTTCTATGGTCCAACGTCCCTGTCTGTTGTTCAGTGCTTTCCCGGGTAAGGGGGCAGTAGCTCTTCGGCTGCATCAGATTCACATCTGTCAGTGTCCATGCTAGCTGGGCTAACAACAAATGTAGAATTACTGATGCTAGCATTGGATGTGCTCGTGGAAGCAGAACAACTTGTGTCGTCAACATGTGCAGGTGTAGAACTGCTGGTAGTTGCAGTACTACCAGTAGAGTTGGTATGTGTCTCTATGGATGCGGGCCTTCCTTTCTTTATCCATTTAACAATTTTAGAGCAAACAGAATGAACAGCAGCTACGGACCGTTTGTGGAATTCCCACGAGAGAGTAACAGTTAATGTGATTGGATGTTAATTATTTGACTCAGCTACCTGTATTTGACATTGTGTTGTTATTTCACTGAACACTAGATGGTTTCATTTTATTTTTGGCCGTGAAACAAGGCTGCTCTGGCGAGCAAAAAACCTCACCCAAATGTATAGCCCCGTTAGAAAATACTGTTTGAAATTGTTTAAAAAAAAATAATAATATATGTAGTTTTTAAATGTGAATCGCATTTTTTTTGGTGTACCCCTGACGGCATATCCCGTGCGTACCCCAGTTTGGGAATACCTGTGCTTAGAGGAACGAGCACTGTGCTCAACAAGGTGGCTGCTAACACCTATAACAATGTTAAACAATAAAACCACTGGAAATTACTCATCAGAACAACTTACTACTTACACTTGAAAAATACTTGTAACACAGGTAAGTTGAAGGGACCCTACATTGATATGTTTTCTTCAACAAATATCAATGTTCAAGAAACTTCAGCCATTATGGTTCAATAAACATAATGCAATTTAGTGTAAAAATGTTCCCAAAACACAAAACATTTAAGTATTTACAACTTAAAAAATAATGGTGATGTCACTTTATTACTTTAGGTATTGAACACTGAAATACTATGAGCTGAGTTACTCAAATGGTTCTAGGCAACAGGTTTCTAAACAAAAACATTTTTTATAGCAGAACTAATTACTTCAAATGACTTTTTACAGTGTATGCGTGTTTATCTATATGCCCTTTGTTCAGATGCCTGTATATGTACAGTACATACTGTAATTATTGCATGAGTATATGTAGGTTTCTGTATATTGAGAGTTGTGGCTATAGGATCTCATATATTGCCATCCCCCAACTGATCCCCTAATAATAGTCGTTTAAATTAGTCCTTTGGGCCCTTCTGTCAATCATATGACTCGGCCCCTGTAGTTAGGTACTGAAGACTACAAGGAGGGGAAAGATGGACGACTTTTCTACTTTTACCAGGTAATTTGACAATGTTAGAAGAGTCTCAATGGTCGGAACCAGGTACGAACACATTCTCACCTGAGGTTACCTGAGTTGCAGTGAAGTGGACAATGGTAGAATGAGGCAAACAGAAACGGGCTAAGCTTCATAACCGCTACTTTTGAATGTAACCACCTGCTGTATTGTCTAGTTGTAATGATGGCTCAACATTGATG